>NC_031768.1:101847637-101973536 GCF_001522545.3 Parus major
TTCTTAGCCAGGGGATTTGGCAGTTCTTAACCGGGTGATTTGGCAGTTCTTAGCCGGGGGATTTAGCAGTTCCTAGCCAGGTGATTTGGCAGTTTTTTGCTGGACAATTTGGCAGATTTTAGCTGGGAGGGTTTGACAGTTCTTAGCTAGGGGTGGGCCTCTTCCCCACTGGGAGAGGAGGTGATTTTGGACATGGACTTCTTCTGCGCAGCGGCGTGGCGCTGCTGCGGATTTCTCCCTGCCGCCTGCTTTTAAAACCCATTGTTTGCTGGAGAGAGAGAGAGACCGGTCTCCACCGCCTCCCCAGACCCAAGCAGGCTGCACTCAGGCCCGGCAGAGCCACCCCAGAGCTCCTGAGCTCACCCTGCCACGGTACCCGAGTGCCTCGCCAGTGCCAGCCGTGGCCGTAATTACCCCACGGGGAAACGCTGCTTAGCGAGTGGGAAACTTCTGTTAGTGTTTTGTTGTTTGTTCTGGTCTGTATATTTTTATATATTTGTTCTATATATTTTATAGTAAAGAACTGTTATTCCTTTTACTGTTTTTTGCCTGGAAGCGCTATATAATAATGATTTGAAGGGAGGAGTCTTCTTTTCCATTCCAGGAAGGTTCCTGCCTTCCTTGGCAGAAATGTGTCTTTTAAACCAAGACATTAATTGGCACCCAATGTGGGGCTACAAGAGGAAAGGATGAAAAGAGAACAGTTCTTTGGTGACCCATTTGGGCACTGGATATAGAAACCTTATTAGGCATCCATGTGGTCCAGTTTACCTTGGTTCAGTTGGTGTATGATCATGGTTACGTTTTTTCCATTTGTAGGTCATTATCCAAACATGAGTCCTACAACTAAGGTTATTGTGACTGTTACCAAGTTTCTAGAATGAGTTGATTGGGTGAGGAATTCAGTGCTTGTAAACCTCTTTTTGAAAGTGTGCACATGGTTATCTAACCACCAGAGCCTAAGTTGGGGTTTCACTAATGATGGTACCTGTTTGTGGAGGAGGAATGCAGAGGGGTGTTTTCTGCCAACACTTCTTCAGACCTACCATGACAGTTTTTGAAGGGTTTAAACTCCCTTTAAATGCTAAAGATACCATATTCTTGCTGATGTTTTTGCTAAGTTTATTTAATACAGTCCATTCAGCAGTTAAAGACAGGATGAAGTTGCTTCAAAATCTGTGCGAGAGGCTGGGAATGCTGCCCAGAAACCTGCTACAGAGGCTGTAGACACTGGCCAGCAGTACGACCTTTCCCACTGAGGGTAAGGGGGATAGCAGAGCCATAGAACCAACAGATATTACAAACATCCAGGTTCCAGCTAAACCACAAGGAGAGCCACAGCCAGCTGCAGTTACCCCAGTGCAGAGGAGGAGCATAAAACCAATCAAGTACAAGGGCCCAGAGGAGCCGGAGCCTGATACCATCACTGAGTCCCTGTCATTTGTCAGTCTCTAGAGTCTGTGAAAAGATGTTACATGACAGGTGGGCAAGGCTACTCTGGCCTGATTGACTCGAGCTGGGACTTTATGGGTGCAGGTGTACAACTTGATGGTACCAAGGTTTTTGGGGTCCTTGGCCCTGGAGGTGAGTGTCAAGTAGGCATTTATGAGAGAGCCAGGACCCTGTCTCTCCAGGAGCAGCTTCTAACAAATGTAAGAAAGAGGTTTAGACAGATACACATTTGAACTTACAAGGAAAAGTCTAAATTTTAACTTGATTTATGCCTGTAACAACATTTTTGTTTATACTAATAAACATAACGCATATATGGTAATCCCATACAGTGGAGTTATCCTGTCTGAACTGAAAACAGCCCAGCTAACCCCAGATAAAATCCTGTGCACACAGACAGACAGTATCATCTCCTGATACTTGTCTTTATCCAAAACACTAAAGTGTCTAAGGAATGGAAAATGAGGTCTCTTGTATAAGACCTTTCAGAGTGCTTTGGATATAGTAACAAATGCCCTTTGGGGCTGGATTTCCTTCCAAGTGCCCATCAGATCTGTGTGTCCACTGGTGCTCATGTACCTGTCACCTCAGATTAGCAAAACTTCTATATTATTCTTTAAAAGGCAGCATTGATTTCTTCTGTGTAATTTATCATTTTAGCCTTGGACATGGTTTTCTACTGATGCAGTCTTGTGTGCAGATGAAATACAGCCTTGAATGCCAACACATCCCACTGCCAGGCCAAGTGGTATGCCCAGCAAGGGACTAACCAGTGCTCCTGTTCCTCATCATCAATGAGGCAAATCCAGGTGTAAGAAAAGCAGCAAGAGGTCATATAGGATAAAACCTGGAAAGGAGAGGACTCCAGTCACATCTCTATGGGGTTTCCCTTCTTTCTTCTATTGAAAAATTTCATAAAAAATTCTGCCATTTTCCCAAAAGGTGGTTTCAGAAACGGAAATCTATTTTTTGATGCTTTTTCCATTTAATCAATGGCTCAGAGCTGGTAGTCAGGAAATCTGATTTTAATTCCCAAGCCTATACTGGGCTCCCAGTATAGCTGGGAACACACATCTGCGAAATGGCATGGTGACACCAGGTCTGTTTATGTCTATTGAGCTGGAAGTGGGCTGGATGCTGTATTTCTGTGTGGTTCTTCTGGGTGAAGTGCCCAAATATTTTTAATTTCCACATGACCCTTATTTTTCAAAATTTTTCAAAATAGGGCAAATTAAGCTCCCACAGTGGGGTTACCAAGATATTTACACTGCTTAAAATGCAAAAAGATATCTCATGGGATTATCAAAAGTACCAAAACACCTAAATGCCACTGGTTTAAGAGATTGGAGCATACTCTGTTTGGAAGCTTTTCTAAATCCCAGCAGTGTCACTCTGAATTTCTAAGCTTGCATTGCTTTTTCCAGGACTGTGCCTGGTTTCTGCTACATTTTCTGACAGTTTGGGCTTACTTGCCATTACAAGGTTACCCTGGTAGTTAGACTTTTCTTTCTAGACTAAGGAGGAGATTGTTTTACACAATGCCTTTCATCTCCCCTAATATGTGCCATATTATCCTCTTGATTTCTTCCATCTGGTCAAATCTTTTGTTGACCTCACCTGAAATCTAAAACCTTTCAAAATAAGCTCTTCTACTTCTGTTCTCTGATCTAGTAATGGTGGATGTCACTGGAAGGTCAAAAGTCTGAGATTAGTCCTGACCTCACTCTGTGGCTTCACACTGGCAGTAGGTTAGAAGCTTTGAACTTGGTATCCTGACAAATTGTTTTTGCTACCTACCAAAAATCAGATCACCCTCATGTCTGGGGAGGCTGTGGGGTGAAAGATAGGGGAGGTAGATTCCTTCAAAGAGTGAGTCTTTTCCACACAGCATGATATGGAGACAGGAAGGGTTTAATGCAAGGTAAAATTCTGGCAGACAATAACTCCTAAAATACAGCCCAGAAATGCTCTTAATTGAATCCTAACTGGGTTAGAAAATGTAGACAATAAATTCCATTTTAGCTTTTACTTAAAGAGGGTGAGTTGCCAACCTCTTCTGAAAACTGAGTAGAGACCAGATTTCTGCACTGATTGGCTCTCACAATTTACAAAGCCAAGAATAAGTCAAGTCAGACAAGATCTTGAGAGTCATTTGATTGCTATCAGAGGCAACAGCTTTGACAAAGAATGTATTCAAACATATCAGTCTCCATCTGAAGAGAAAAATTTTCCTTTAATATTAACTTTTATCATTCTCTGTTTTTAGTCTGGAGATGGGAAGCTACTGCAAACTTGTGTCTTGTCAGACTGTGAGAATGTGTGTGCTCATCTCTGTCCATTCCCACTCTAACAGCATCTGACTCTGCTGGCCAAGCTCAACCACTCTTGCAGGAGATTAGATGCCAAAAAGGCTTTGTTTGGTATCCTCCAGAGAGCAAGGCTTTCTAGCCAGTCAAGCAGAGAGGCAGATCCATAACCACATTTGAAGCCAGACAAATATAACTTGAAAATAGAGTCTGCCTTTTTAAAAGCACAGCTATAAAATGAGTAAGCCTTCAATCGGATTTTGTGTCTTCTTAGGCAGCAGAGTTAGTCAGCCTCAAAATACAAATCCAGAGGAAACCTGGCTCCTTTTGATCCAGAACTACCTATTTCGTAGATTTTAAAGCCATAGTGGGCTATAAGATAATCTAGTCTGAGTTCCATATAATATGGACCGTAAAATTGCACACTCCAATAAGGAACACAATAACTTGTGCTTGGCTGAAAGCTGTGTTCCAACAGGCATCTGCTCACAATTTTTGA
This sequence comes from Parus major, assembly GCF_001522545.3. Lineage (NCBI taxonomy): Eukaryota > Metazoa > Chordata > Aves > Passeriformes > Paridae > Parus > Parus major. The sequence continues at coordinate 101,851,895 of NC_031768.1, forward strand.
GTATCTGAAGAGGGACACTCTACTACTTTCATTGGTATTTTGTTTCAACACCTAATCATTCCCACCATTAAAGCTCTTTTTGAAATTAAATGTGTCTGCTTTTGGGTTCCAGCCTTGGACCTCTGATAGACTACAAGGCTCTGTTGCTTCTGTATCTTTTCTCCTGAGGATGAATTTCTACCCTTTCTGAGCTTCCTCTTGCCCTTCCCTTGGCAACAGAAGCAGGCAGAGATCTACCATGAGATTTTTTTTTTTCCAAGTGTTTGAAACTTTTTGTGAGTTTTCAGTCCTTTGAAGGGCCTTTCAAAATAGGTTGACATAATAATAGTGTGGACAACTTACAAAGTAAACATTTATTGATGCAGTCAGTGCACATGAGGGAAAAAGGTGAGGGGTGAAGAGACAAGAATTGAAACAACCCAGGAGTTTAATTTTCTGTCTGGTGGGGACATTTAACAGTGCTAAAATGTTCATGTTTTTTATAAGATCATCTCCTCTCCTAAAATTATTAAGTCGGGAACTAGTTTTCAAAGGGAGACAGAGGAAGAAGCTCATCCAGGGCTCACAAGAGATTTCCAATAGGGATGGAGAAGGGTTGAGGGCATAGATATGATAATGTAATATTCCTGTCAGGAAAATTAATCCACAAACACCAGAGATTTATGTCCAAAAAGGAGACAGAGGAGAGTCCTTTTACTTTATTCAAATAATGGGAGAGGCCACAGGGCATTCCCCTGGGGTCTCTCAAATTTTTGGAGGGCACAGCCTCCTTTTTATCCTAATTTCCCGGCCACATGTCCCTTCTCTCTTTCCCCATAGGCTGAGGTACTTGAGAGGTACAGACTTCCCGGAATGCCTGATACCTAAGATTCCCCTCTAATGTATAACCCCCCTCTTAATTTATAATTCTTATGGAATTTATGGTGTTTCCTCATTGTCCCTTTCATCCTTCAGTGGAATCCCTCCCATTGTTTCTGTTATCTCTCAGTGAGAGTTTCATCTTATCAGCAGACCCACAGCTCATCTGTGAAGACAAACCTGTCATTCCTCTCATTCTCATGGCTTGTTGAGCATGTCCCAGCAATGGTGGCTCTTACAGTTTCACTTCTGGAGTTCTGCCACAGCCTGGCCTGCTCTAAAGCTCTTCTGCTCTCAAGGATGTCCAAATTCAACAGCAGTAGACAAGAGTGCACAGAGGCTATTCACAGTCAATCCAATGGGGTTCACAGAAGGTGGAAAGCAGAACTGGAGTATTTGTGTAGACTAAGTTCAGCTCTTCAGGCTCTCACTTCTTGGCCCAGCAGTATCACAGCCTGTAAATCACTCCTTGCATAGATTTCATTTCTACTTGAAAACAGAAAACCTACATCTGGTGGAAGAATAAGCCAAATATAACAATGGTTCATGGGGTGTGGTGGCAAAGCAGCAAAATGTCCCACTGTGGATGAGGAACCACATATCCAAGCCTTCCTCTAGATTCAGGGCACTGGCCACCCACAATAGCTTCCTCTATCACAGGTCACCAGCAGATGTATCACAGGATACACAGATCAGTAGTGGTGCCTCTTACTCAGGGCCCAGCTCTGCCTTCCAGCATCTAACCCAATCTACAGCCCAGCCCTGTGGAAATACAGCAGCTAATGCCAGAGAGACTGCTCCCAGGAGCTTCTGCATCACAGCCACCAGCAGAAAGCAAGCTGAGCCCTAAAAGGGAAAACAGAAAGGGAAATCAGTTCAAATAGGTCTGGGGATGTGGAGTGCCCCCACCCAAAGAGGCGGGGATTTGATTTTAGACAGGCAATGTTCAAGTGAGAGGCATGGCTTTAAATCCCGGGAAGGAAGGGTGGACTCCACTCCTCTGCCTTGGGGGATGTGCCCTATTAGCCCGGGAAGAGTTACTCCACCCCCAAACACTTTATAAAGTATCAGACCAAAATGTTCTAACTCCTCCTATTGTACCTCTATCGGTTTGTACCCCTGAGACTTCTCCCTTGCTGTATCCCTATCAGACCCAGACCCTAAACCCCACCCTTGCTCTACCCCATAAAACCCACCACGCTGCCTTTGTTCTTGGTTCTCTGTCTCTGGTTCATGCTGGGTTAATTTCTGTGTTGGTGATGCCCCAGTAAATGGATTCCTGAGTTTAACCAAATGGAGACCCAGGTCTGGTTGATTTCCCACGCTGGTCACTGGTGGCTGCACCCTCCCTGGACATGACCCTGCAGCAGCAGAACACAGCGTGGGAAGCCTAGACTGCAGAAATGCAGCACTTAGTTGTTTTGTCTCCTTGGTTTGGGAGGTTGTTTGCAGCACTAGAGGGGAACAAACAAGGTTTCTGACCTGACAAATGCATGTGCTGTGATTCTTGGGGTGTCTTATTCGGGGCCAGGAGGTGGCCTCAATGATCCTTGTGGGTTCCTTCTGACTGGGGATAGTCTATGATTATATGATTTTAACTCTATCTTCCCAAGTTTCCTGTTGACTGAGCAACATACCTTTGCATGGGCAAAGAAAACAGGGATCTATCCAGTACTTTGTGACAGCTTGATGTTACTATCTCACTAGGATATACTAGCGAAGTGTCCTTATGCTGTCCTGCTGACCTTTTTTTTTTTTTACTCCTTCTCCACTTTCTGTTTGTGGGTCTGTGAGATGAGATTGCCACACATTACCCTGAGCTAAAGCATGGAAGATCCAAAATGAAGAGAAATTTGGATTTTATGAGACTTTGGCCAACAAACTCTTCCAAGTGCTGTGGCACTGATCTATATGAAGTTTGTAAATCAGCACTAACAAGGAGAGGAAGAGGGTTTAACCTTTGTTACAGAATCCATAAATCACCATCCAGAGGGTGAAAATCGAGTAGCAATTCTATGACTATAAAATCCACACATTATGCTAGGCTGAGAAAACTGCAACATTGGAAATAGTAGATTTTCAGAGCCCAAAAGAAACTCAAGGGCTTCCTAAAGGCACTAAAGTGTCTGCAAAGCATCTTTGGCGACTTTAGCGAGCTTCCTTTCAGCCCTCAGGGAAAGAAAGAGGCAAGTTTTCCCCATTGTGTCCCCCCATTCCTGCCAGCTCAGAAGAAGGCAGAGGCTTGTGTCCAGCTCTTCCTCATGATGTAAAAGTGAGAGTCCATGAGGACATGGATGTGCTTCTATCTTGCACATGTCCAGGCCACCATTATCAGTGCAAATAAATTTCTCTTCTGAGTCACAGAGCCACACTATCATCTTGGGCATCCCCAGCTCTGCTGCATTTAATGTTTTTGAAGGTTAGGGCTTTTCCTTTCGTTTTTCTTTTCTCTTAGGGGATTTTCCCCCATTTTTGTTGCTAAGGAACAATAATGACAGGGTACTTGCAATGGTTTATAAACCTTGCACTCCTGAGTCACGGTGTATGGAGTTCACAAAAGACATAAAGGCCTTCAGCTGCTCCTAGATGCAGGTGCTGTAGAAATATCCAAACTTTTTTTTAAAAAGAAGCAGACAGTGCTACTGGGACACAAAAGTATTTAACCATTTATGATTTATGCCAAAATATAATGGCATAAACTGGGACCATCCCATTTTAAGCATCTGCACTTAACAAGCCAGTTTCCTGACGGCAGATGACATTAAACCATGGCTCTCTCCCATGCAAGTTGTTTTGTGAGCCTGCCCACTGTGACACCAAATACCTCATATTTCAATATTTCAAGCTCTGGCTTGAAAACTGTGTCAACCACCAGCTCCAACCCAACTCATCCTCATGTACTTCCAGCAGGACATGCTGGCATTTTACCACATATTTCATGGTATGCTTTTATTAGTCTGGGCATGTGCATACATTCTGTTTTGGGTTTTTCTAACTGTATGTCATACATGGTTTTGAACATGAAAGGGAGGGATTTCTTAGCTTTTCAGGTTTGGATTTCATCCTCTGGTTTTGGGGTTGTATCTCTTAATAAAAACAAAATGCTGGAGTCCAATCTGTCAAATTAAAGCAAAGATTTACCAAAGGAAAATATGCTTACAAAGTAAATATAAATTAATTTAATTGGTTCCTATTATCACTTCTGTTGGAGCCCACAAGTATAATCTGGTGCTGAAGTAATTGTGTGTGAAGTAGCTACTGTGCCAAAACTTACTTGTAGGAAGTGAAACTCTCAGACTTTTTGGCCTGTTACCTGCAGCATCTTGGCTTTGTTATTTTGTAGAGGGGGATGAATTAAGTGCCAAGCTCTGCAATCAAATTAGCACTGCTGGGATTGCAGGCACTGATTTTTGTGGTTTTCTCTGCCTTAATATAGTCTTGGACTTAATTGCTCTGTTTTTTCCCCTCTCTGCTCTGGCTGTGCAATAAAGGAGCTTTGTCTGGTTTGTTTGCCGAGGGGATGGGGAGCAGGGTGGGTGCAGGATGCAGTGTTGGTACAGGTCTTAGCAGCAGCAGCAGCAGCAGCACTGAGAGAGCCACCAGTCATGGTCTTTCATTTCATTTTGCCAGAAGAGTCACTCATGCAAACTGGGAATTAGCTCAGGCTAAATTAAAATTAAACTGGATTAAAATAAGCCAAGCTTGAGTACTGCAGAGATTTTGAGATCCTGACACGTCCTGAGAGGATGCTCAGCTGCTGCAACTGAAGTAAACAGATGATGCTTCTTCCTACCTCCTGTACTTTTGGCATGCTGGGTGTTTCTTCCCATGCATCTCTCCAGCCTTCCATTGCACTTTCCAGCTACTGTCATCTGGCACTTTGGGCAAGTCCCTCCTTCCTTGATAGCAGCATCTGTAAGTAGAGCTGGGCACCACTCTCCCATTCATCATGTACTTCGTCTTGAAGCATCTCTAAACAAGAGTAGTCCCTTTATGTTCACAAGCCAAACTCTTCCCTGGACTGGACAGAGGTGAGCTCAGCTTGGGAATTCACCCCAAACTTAAGCATTTGCTTTTTCTCCACTGTGTCTATCCCAAGAAAGCAGGGTGTGAGGCTGGAATGGTGCTTAGCAAGAAGTGCTACATGGCCATCACAGGAGCCAGGCTGTACTTAAGGTGCAAGAGCTAAAATCAGCTCCAAGCACATGTTCTGCCCCCTCCCCTGCACCTTGTGCTTACAGGGTCTCGTCAGCAGCTTGTGGCCATGTGGCTTTTGGGGACTTCTTCAAGACACACACTAAAGTTTTAAAGCAATGAGACAACATCAAAAATAAAAGGACTCTGGGGTGATCACTACCCACGCAAATTCCTGATCAAGATTAGAAACAGACTTTGATAGGGACAAGCCTTTACATGCCAGGACACCAGCTCTATTTTCTGGAGTCTGCAGTAAAATCAGCCAAGACAAAAGAAGTGCTGCTATTACTAGAGCTAACAAAAATGCAGATTTAAAAAAAAGGACTTTCTGAGCCAGAGCCCAACCTTAATGGGAACAGCGTGATCACAATTTTCCAATCTTTGTCCTCAAGGGAAAGCAGAGACTGACCCTTATCTTATATACTTTTGAAGTACCATCAGTGTTCTGGTTCTCATTAAAAATTTGATTTGTTTAAAATTGTTAAGGTTTTGGTTTATGAAACTTATTTCTTTCCACCTCTTCTCTATAAATATTTATGCACATATTTAACCAAAAACTTATTCTTAAATATGTATTTCAGCAAGGGCCAGCATCTTCTGTATGAGTCTGCAGTTTTTTGTTCAATTTCCAGCCCTGCCAAGGCCTCCTCTGTGCATCCTTGAGACCCTCCACAATTTCCTTGTACCTACAAATTTGGCTAATTCAATCTCACATCACTGGTGGGACAGAGAATTAAAGTAATTATTGTTCACAAGCCATGTTAATTCTCCTGAATGCTCAGGACCAAGGCAGTCCCATGGGATCACAGAATCCCAGATCACAGAATAAACTGAGTTGGAAGGGAGCAACAAGGATCAAGTTCAACTTCTAGCCCTGCATAGCACCATCCCAAAGAGTCACACCCTGTGCATGTGAGCATTGTCCAAATGCGTATCTATGATCACAGTGCCCTGTTGTGTTTTAGGGAGAAAGTCCCAGGCCACACAGGAGTCAGCAGGAGCCAGGCTCTCTCAGGATGGTGTAGATGCACCCCAGTGTGAAAGCACCCCAGAAACCTGGGTTTGGTCCCCATCCAAACTGACCTTACAAACTGATGGTGGATATTTTCCAAGGGCAGTGCCTCCCACTGATGGACAACAAAGGAGGAAACCACAGAGACAGTTCCAGGTAGCCTGACTGTGAACCACTGAGGCCAGGAATGATTGCAACTCATGAGCCAGCCCAGGCTGGAGAGCCTCATAAATCACGTGGAAGTGCAGAGTTATGAGTTTCCTCAGACAAAGACCACTAATTGCAGTCTGCTCTCATTCCTGGTGGGAGACCATGCAACTCACTGGCAAACCTGGGAGTGGAGGTTCTGGATGGAGTGATGAGGTTTCTGAGGGGCACAGAGGGACTAACACAGCTCCTGAGGTGAGGGCTGGAGCACAGCTCAGATGAACACCATTCCTGTCCTAAAGTTAGCAACCTCAGCATGCAAAGTCTTAGCATTGAAAATTGCCTGAATGTGTCCAGTTTTACTTCTGTGAGGACCAGCACTTCCAAGCAAAGCAAAAAGCAGCTTAAACTGGGAGAAAAGGCAGGCTGTGAGACTGGCATCAATGGGAGCTTTGTCTGCAAAGTGATTACTTGGTGGTGCAAATGCTCCAGGGCTGGATCTGTGCACTAAAGCAATCCTTGTTATCACTCCACGCCTGAGCTGAGTGACTCAGAGTAAAAATAATTAAATATGTTAATAATTATCAGGGCTCCCTTTGATTAAAACAAATAAAGCCTGTGATGTGTAAGCAAGGAGGAATGTGTAGGTTTGTAGGGCTCATCTCACAACCAGGAGCTGATAGCAAAAGCAGATGTGGTGCCTGAGTCTGGTCAAGGGTGATGGGGGCAGGTTGAATGCACCCCAGCCAGAGGTGTTAAGGGTGGTCAGGTTCCTGCTGTAGCAGTTGCCCCCATCCTTGATCCCAATGCACTGTCTCAAGGCCAGGGATGAAACAGGGGACTGGAGGCATCATATCTCCACATCTCAGCCCGCCCAAGTGGGAGATCTGCTGGATTTTGGGTAACTGGTCCTGGAACCAGCATCATATGAATTGCAGAAGGAAGGTGGGAAGCAATTTTGGAAGGTGAAGAAAAAGTTAAATGCAAGTAACTGCACCCTGAAGCATGTTTTTTCAGGAGCTCTGGGCACCTGATGAGTGAAGGAAGGCACCTCTGAAGGGAGATTTAGATCTCACATGGATTTAGCTGGACTTCTGAGGTGTCCAGAGGAATGCTAGGTTCATGGCTTAGATGGTGGCTTCAGTGCAGTGGTTGTCAAGTGAAGCAGTGTCATGTAAGGACTCTACTGGTCTAACCCTTGCCAAAAAGCTGGTGCTGCTTGAGATGAGATCTGGTGACCACTGTACTGAGCTTGGGACGCAACTGCAAATCACTTCAACAGAGACAGACATGCCCAGACAAGTGGCTGCTCTGGTCCTTGCTCAACATGGGGCACCTGGAGTCAAAGGCAGCATCTGCATGTGCTGGTTGTTACGGACAGCAGTGGTCTGTGTCACATTCTGCAGATCTGCACTTCTGGCCAAGAGAGGAGGTGGTGTTGGTGTGGTGCTTTCAGAGGAGAGTGTGGAGCTCCTCTCCTGTGGCATGTGGCCAGAAAAGGCAGGCTGCAGGGCACTCATAGAGTCAGAGGTGCTTTTCACGGCTGTTTTGATCTCTCAAGTGTACAGGTGATAAGAATCAGGTCCAATAGTACTGGAAGCGCATTTATAGACAAAGCAAAACATGCCTGTGTGGCAGGAGGGTGTGTTCAAATCATATCACACCTGAGATCTGTGATGCTCTAGGGAAAGAATACCCCAACTTCCTGGCAGGGCACGTTTCCCACATGGTGCTTGTGTGGCACCACACAGCACCTGTGCATGTAACACTGCATGGTGGCCATGCTGACTGCGAGGAGTAGGAGAGGATCTGTCCACATCAGCTTCCCCACTAGAAGGCAAACTCTAGGTTGAGTGGAGTTGCAGCCATTGCACGAGCAAATACGGCATCGCAGGGCAGAAATGCTCTTTGTATCCCAAAGTATTTTTAATCCCAGGATGGAGCTTATGTGAAACACTGGAGTCAAGTTGTCCTCTGCAGGTGCAGTGTACCAGTTCATGAGCAGATGCAGATTTTCCACTGGAATGCACCCCCCTCTGGGGCAATCTATGAGAACACAGCAAAGCGTTGGAATCACTGGGGAGAAGCAAGGAAAAGAAACAGCTCCAGTTCAAACCAAGGGGGAACCTGAGGATGTTCAGTGCATTCCCCCTCCTTGGAAATCAGCCAGGGCCCTGGACCCACCACACCTTTGCAAACCCAAAAGGGACCCAAAGACAGAGAGCACAGAACACTACTCACAATCATCAGACTGCTCTCCAACCTTTTTTTCCCATTAGTGGAGATGGAGCATGCAGAGGGAGGATAGCCCCCACCATCTTCTGCCACATGGTCTGTATCTGTTTGTTTGCATCATGCTGACTCACTAATAAAACAAGCAATGTCCCTGTAGTGCTTTCCTGGGAGGAAGTGAGTTTAATTTTTTTAAGTCCTATTTAAGAAAAGGAGAGGAAAGGGATCCCTGCAAGGGGAGCACTTGCTAACATGAGAGCACAACATGTTTGATTGAGCTTTCTTCTCCCATGGTACCTCACTGACACCCTGGAAGGCAAAACTTAAGAGGGGTTAGGTGATGGAGCTAAACCATGCATAAAGCAGCAACTCTGTAACATGTGGTTGTAGTTTCGCAGCTACATAATCCCAACTTCCCATATAAAGTTACATCTTTTGGGAAGATAACTGGCCAGTGTGTAGCTGGCTGTGATCTGACACCCAGGGTAACTGCGCCACCTGATGGTTCCAAAGCCAGAGTCCAAAGGTGGCTGTTCATCGTGTGACTCGTGTTCACTGAGAAGCATCTTCACAGCTGCCTTTGAGGAAAGCTGCAGCACCTTTATTCACTGTAGTGAAATCACCTCCTTCAGTAAGGCCAGCTGGGGCTGTGCTCCATGGCTTACTGCCTTATTTTGACAATACTCAAAATAATCCCCAAAGAAACTATTATTCTTCTTAAACAAAATAAGAGCCGGAGATGACCTTGGCCATGGCTGTCTCCTGCCTGTTCTAGGACTGTTCCTTAGAGCACACACATCCAGTCCCTGTGGTTCCTGCTGCCTCCCAGCAGAGGTGAGCTGACAGTCCAGCAGATCCTATCCTGGAGAAGGGCAGTCCCAGATTATCAGGTTCTGCTTTCTTTTCCTTTGATCCATATGAAATAATCTTTCTGGTTTGACACCTCAGGCAGCCCATTTTTTAGCCTTTTATTCTCACCCTTCATGCTTAAAGTTGATTGTTAGCTGTGTATTTTACAAGCTGTCAGTTTGACATTCAGACCTGGAATTTTTCAGCATTTCCTCTGTAAGAGATGTGGTGGGAGTAGTTTTCACCTGCTTAAATCCAGCACAAGGTAGTCACCTAGTGGTCTCCCACAGTAAAATGGAGAGCAGGCTATCAGTAGGGTTAAGGAAATCCAGCCCAAGTCAGCTACCCAACAAAATCCTGTGACACTGTTCTGGGAATGCCTCATTTGTCCCTCCTGCTGTCTGCTCCTTAACCATGTTCAGCCATGCAGATTGCATCCCTGTAGATGATTTCCCCTTGCCTCAGTTATCCAGCACCAGCCTTTGTCTGCAGTGAGATAACAATAATGATCACTGTTAATTTATGACAATGTCATGCACACCATGACATGTTGACATGACATGTCAGTATCACTGACTCTTGGCATGGGTAGTTCCTGGCATCATAAAACATGTATAGTGCAAGCAAATGGAAATCTGATGTATCCTAAAACTAGATGCAGTTACTGTTTCCTGAACTTCCCCTCCCTGCCCTCTACACCAGTATTTGTTCATAAAAGAGGGCTCTGGGAGAAGATGCAATCTGCAGCAACAGGCTCAGAGCCATTTTGGTTATTGTTCTGCCTCGTCTTCCTTATTCCCTTTGCATGTCATGGAATCACAGAATCCCAGAATGGTTTGGATTGGAAGGAACCTTAAAGCTCATCCCGTTCCACCCTGCCATGGACAGGCACACCTTCCACTACACCTGTTTGCTCCAAGCCACATCCAACTGTCTTGAGGTGATTTTATGATGATACTCTGTTCCCAAATAATCTGCTTTATGCTCAGAAATGGTTGCAGTAGCTTTAAGATGGACCCAGGGGTGGGAAGCCTTGGTTTCCTGCCTGGGTTTTATTCAAAGCCTCCCTCAAGAGCGTGCTCAGCAGGGGCATGGGCTGCAGCATTGTACTTTTGCTTTTGCTGGATTGCTTTATGCTAGCTTGAAGCAACTTTTCTTTTTCCACCCCCTCCCCGAAACTGGAGGCTGTACCAGGAGTCCTCTTGGCAGCTTTTTGTGTGGTTGGTGGGGTTTTTTTGTTGTTTTTGTTGTGTTTGGGTTTTTGTTTTTGTTTTGGGGGTTTTTTTGTTGTTGTTGTTGTTTTTTGTTTTTCTTGAACTGTTTCCAGCTTCATTTTTGGTTCGGGGAGCTGGCAAGGGCTGCTCCAAGCTCAAAACCTCAGAGAGGCTGAACCAAGAGGAGAAAGGACACCAAAATCCACTAGCTTCACCTGCTGTGAGAAGGTTGTCAGTGCCAGAGGATCTTCAGGTTTCCCATCTGCTTTGCTCCAGGCTGCTGTGTGAACTCCTTTCCTTTTCCAGACACAAAAGGGGCCAGCTGCCATTTTGCTTTCTGGGACAGGTGATCAGCCTGTGTATATCTTCCCCAGGCATTTTTGAGTTTTTTTCTTCTGCTGGGGAGGGGGTGGTAAGTTTCTGGAAGTTCAATGTCTAGTGACAAAAACACAGGGCAGGAGATTTGCTCCTTTTTAAACGACTTTTATTGGGTCAGCTTGGGGTGGGAGGCCCGACGGGTGTCGCGCACACCACCACTGCTCCTGAAGGCGACACAGAGAAGGAGGCAAAGCAGCCTTGTTTGTTTTATTCACAGGCAGAACCAGGACTTCTGTCCTCACTGGAGCACCAGAAGGCCTCCCTTGGGCTCACAGGTCCAGGGGGGCCTCACTTTCAGCAGGTTCCTTGTGAGTTAGGGTGAGGAGTTGAACCATCCTAACTTCAGAAGGAGGTAGTGTTATCTTTTCCCGACCTGCCCACGTCTTTTGAGTGACTCCTGGGCAATTCGATATGACAATGTCTTTTTATTTGAAGTGACTTTCTTTCCCAGTCGACACCCAGTCTCCTTCATTTGCATATCTAGGATGTTCTTCCTCTTTCTGTCACCATGTTGGGAAAGCAGCAGAACTCCACGACAACCCGATGGAAAAAGGGACAAAACAAGGGATGAGTGATAACCAGGGAGTATAACAGTACTATTACACTAAAAATGAACAGTCAACAAAAGGGTTTGTGAACATTTTACAAAGGGTTAAACAACAACCAACTATTCCTTATTCATTTCATCTAGCATTTATTCAATCCTTTTCTATTCTATGCCCTTGTGGGTACACACATTTTTTTGTTAATAAACAGGGGTTTTTTCACTTTCACCCACTGGTATTCATTTCCATCACTGGCAAAAGGGATTACTGGAGGCCTTCTCTTTGGAGGAAACACTCCTTTCAGAGTGTTTTTCTCCTAAATTTGTCTCCAAACAAAGACACCAACCTGGCCTTGAACACTGCCAGGGATGGGACAGCCACAGCTGCTCTGGGAAACCTGTGCCAAGGCCTTACTACCTTTGAAGCCAGGAATTTCTTCCCATATCCCATCTAATCCTGCCCTCTGGCAGTGGGAAGTAATTTCATATCCTTGTCCAAAGTCCCTCTCCAGCTCTCCTGGAGCCCTTTTATCTGTGGCAGGGACTATAAGGTCTGGAGCCTGCTCCAGGCTGAACACCCCCAGGTCTCTCAGCCTGTCTCCAGAGAAGAGGTGCTCCTCAGAGCATCTTCACAGCTTCCTTTGCACTTGTTCCTGCAGCCCCCCATCTGTCTGACCTTGGGGGTCTCTCTCCTGTGACCTACTGGGCTTCAGTGAGCACTGCTGTTCAGTGGGAGCTGAATGCTGGGCTGTGATGCCGTGTTAGAGCTGCCTGGGGAGGACAGCTGCTCTTACAGAAGCCAAATTCAGCTTTGGGAAAGAAATTTTACCTGCATTGATTGAAAATGCTGTCCCAGGAATCACCAGGTATGTTTTTTGGATCAACTCAATTTATCAAAAGAGTGGAACTTGCAGTTTGAAAATCTTATCTCTGGTTTGACCCAAATACAATACAGAAAATGTGAACAAAACACTTACAAAGCATAAATCTAGCTGTCCCTGTGTACAAATCCTTTACAAGGCAAAGGAGGAACTGGTTGGTGAAACAACTGAAATACCACCGAAGAAACCTATTTCAGGATATTTGAAACGTCATTTGAAAACTTTACTCAAAATCTTTTCTGTATCCTTGTCTTTACTGTCCACTGTGGATATGATCTCTCACTTTGAACTCAGTGGTTCCTCCTGGAATGAAGAACTAGGGACAGCAGAGGGGAGTGACTGCTCACCTGCTGCCAAACTCCTTAACTTCATGCTTTGAGCACAGTCATGAGATGCAAGGTGCCCTAGGAAATTTGGGAATGTCAGCCCCATGTAAAAGTGATCCAATAAATATTGTTCTGTTTTTCCTTGGCTTTTCCCTTGCCAGCTTTAAGATTAAGTTCTCAAATACACTTAATATGCATGAAGCAAGAAAACCGAACAAACACATAAAAACTGTGACCTCTGCAACTCAGCAGAACATTTTCTAAGGCAGGCATTTACGCATCACAGTGTCCAGCAAAAATGGGCATTGCCAAGGTCTGTCCCCTGGCCCTATGGCCACATGAGATGCAAGGTTCTATATCTTTATCATTAACCTCTGTTTCTTTACAGAACAGGCTGGTCATGTCCATTCTCCACACCAGGAAGGCTGTTTGGCCTGTTTGGCCACTACAGGACTGTTTGGGACAGTCCAAAGCTGTTCCAGGGACCTTGCATAAAGCTTATCTGTACAGTCAGCTGTGACCTGCACTGGCCATTAGTATGGATGCAGCCAAGGAATTTTATTTACTTGAAAGAACAATGATCCCACAGCCTCATCAGTGAATGCTAGTCCAATTTTACCACAGGAGTGAGGATCAAGGGGCCAGATTGAGCTCAAGATGTTGCCTAGAAGCAAAGAAAGACAAAGAGTGAAATGAAAACCAAATTGGTATCATTATTTACAAGGAGGAGAAGGAAGAGGTTTTTTAAAAACCTCTCAGTCCCATGGTTTTTTTTTTCCCTTTATGTTGTGCTTATGGCCTTCTCTGTCAATAAACCAGGCTTTCAAATATCCTGCAGAATGCCTATCAGCATTTGTCTGGAATCAGCTACAGAATGGATGAGCTGGAAGGGACTAGATAAAGTATGTCACGTTCCCATTTGAGTTCCAGCTCTTTGCTCCGATTTAATGAAGCAATTGAGCTGATTCAGTGTCTTCATGCCTGTGGCTGTAACATCCTGTCTCCATCTATGATCAGAGGAGTCCAGGCACCACAGGTTTTGGAGCATGTTGTAAGAGCCACTAAATGAAAGTCAATGAGCTGGACAATGGATTAGATCAAACTAGATAATTAAGCTAGACTCAGTCAGACTTCAAATAAAGGAAAATCCCCATGTAATTCTTCTTAAGTGCTAAGGGCATTATCAGTTATCTAGGAAAAAGCACAGATAAAGAGATTTAATTCTGTGGATAAAATTTGAGTTTTAAGGGAAGGGGCTTTTGTATGATGTTTGGCAATTTGATTCCTGGAAATAGTCTCAATGCTGGAGCACAATTTGCACATAAAACCTTACTAATTTTCTTACTTGGTGTGCCACAGGAGCTCATGCAGTGCAGTGTCATCTTTGTTCCCCAGGACTTGTCAAGCATTTAAATGTCACAAGCTCTTTGGGTCACTATTGCTATCCTCTGCTTTAAGATAGTGAAACTGAGTAGTGGAGATGTTCAGTACATTACCTTACCTGTACAGTGGGAAAGAATTCCTTAGCAATTCAGAACAGTTCTCAGCCAAGTTTTGTCACTGACCCGAGCCATAATAAAGAAAGCAACGAGAATAAATGTGGAAGGCAGAAAAGGGATTTTCACTCAAATACACATCAGTTTTAGGCACAGCTTCTCCCTTACTGGGAACAAGTAAAGAGAGGAGACACCCACACATCCTCCTATTCTCAGGTCTGTTATTTGGGATGCTGTATCAGGCTTGGGGACCAGCCCAAGCTCTGGATCCCACCTTCTAGTCCAGCAGCTACTGGTATTACCCTCAGGCTGAGTGTGCTGTCATGTTTGTTCAGAAGATATGCTGACCAATTTTTTTCAGTCCTAGAATTTATCTCACACAGTTTTTTCGTCAAAGCCCCACCTATCCTGTACAGCACTTCCTTTCTGATAATTGCTACTGAGATACAAAACTAAGTAATGGAAAGGGGAGAAAACTATCTAATTCTCACCGTGTCTTGAGGGAAGTCTGTTAAAACATGAACTCTGATATTTTCTTCCAAGCTCCTCCCCTGCAATAGGCTTCTGAGCATCCCTGGAATTTTCTTGCATTTGGACACTGTCCTAAACTGTGGTGGGAAACACACTGAGATTGGGAAGGTACCATTTGGTGTTGAAAGATTCTCAGTTTTGTCAAGAATGAATGGAAACAGAGTGATGAGCTGCTCTTAGTCTACAGCACTCATGCATATGAGATCCAAGGAGAACAATCTCCCTGGAAAGCAGCTAAGAGACCACCAGGGAGATAGGATGTGGAAGATGATTAAAATATCAAAGTAGAAAACAAATGCTTCAAAACAGGACCAGTGATGGATGACAGCGGGTCTTATTCCCACTGTGACACTTGAAAAATGGAGGCAGATGAGAAAGTTCTCACTGACTCTTTGTGTTAAGAAGTATTATTAATCAAAAATGATCCCCTAGGAATTAAAAGTTACAAGCAGGTTTTGTCACAGCTTGATTTCCACCTTGGTCTCTGCTGTTCACCAGAGAAAGCAGCTCATCCCCTGCTCTGTGAGGTCAGCAGGACATCTAGTGGCAGAATAACATTGAAATACACAGGAGAATATATTGGACTCTGAAGATTTGCATCATTTGTTGGACATCTCGATTATCACATTCTTTCTATCACACATAAAAAAGACTGGTTGAGAGCTCAATGATATATTTTTAACTGATTGGTTGAAAAAACGTATTGAAATTATGTTTCCCTATATCTTCCAACTTCCAGCTTTATGGAAATAAAACACCATTATAGCTGCTGTGCTTCCTTCCTGTCCTCAGCCTCCCAAGACACTGTTTACCCTGACTCTCTTCTTTTTGAGGAGTTGAACATATCACTGTTGTGTCTGGTTCTGGTTATATTTTTTGCCCATGTGTGAAGGGTTCTATATGCCCTTGCTGCTGGGCTGATTGATGTGATCCTGTTATACAGCTCATTTTTTTTTTTCCATCTATTCTTTCCAAAAATGTTTTTTAAGGGCTTTTTTGTATCTGGGCTTTGTTGGCACTGGATTTTGTTTCAAGACTCACATTAGCTATTATGTTGTACATCTTTGTGCAGCTGTTCCATTTAGTCCAAGTTTGTTCTTCACTGGACACAAAACAGTCACTATTCAACTTTGGCAGATGCTTAAAAAACAAAAGAAAAACAAAGAAAAAGCCCAACCCCTCCCCCAAAAAAACCCAAAAAAACCCCCAACCCCCTGTCCCAAAACCACAAGACAAAAAAACCCTGATCTTTGCAATGGCAAAATTAAATTTCTCAGTGGAGCAGGAAATACTGCCATAGAAAAGTTTGGAAAGGACCTTAAAGATCATCTTGTTCTAGCCCCCAGCCATGAGTAGGGACACCTTTCACTAGACCAGTTTGCTGCAAGCCCTGGCCAGGCACACTTCCAGGGATGGGGCAGACACAGCTGCTCTGGGTAACCTGTGCCAGGGCCTCAACACCCTCACAGCCAAGCATTTCTTCCTAATCTCAACCTTCCCTCCTTCAGTTTAAAGCAATTTCCTCTTGTTCTATCACATTTATAATCTGATTTACCTTCATTAAAATCTGTAGTCCTTACTCTGCATTTATTCTGCAGTCACAGACAATGGTAAATGCATAATGGTTAATCCACTGAATGAAATGAAAGATGTGAACACTGTCTAGAACTAGGTAGTCTGATTCCAGGTAGTAATTCTCACTTTTATAATGACTTTGCAGGGTTCACAAAAGACCTTTGGCCAATAATGGGAGATTGTTGCTGCAATAGCAAGAGAGTTGCTCAAGCAAGAGTGGGCTGTGGCCCAAATTTTACTGGGTATTTAGCAATGTTCAGTACTGCTATACCTAAAGTAAGCAACCAAGAGCTAAAGTAAGCAAATCTTTACTCATCACCTGGTCTGTGGTACCCAACTACATCCATGGTCCTAACCCCAACTCATTTGCAACTGAAAGCCAGTAAACTGCTGGATCAGTTTGGAAAAATCAAATTTACGCTTTGAAGCCAATTAGCTATCATAAAGTGAAACACCTAATCACCTGCTGTTTGGACCAAAGACACAACTAGGGATCTTCAAAACATTTGGAATCAGATATTTAATGTGATTCCATGTCACCTGTGAAACATTGAAAAGTTTAGAGGAATCAACAGAAAAATAAATATTTCAATTTTAGTAGTGACTTTTTAGTCCCTACTTTTTAGTAGTGATTTTATTTTGGTTGTCTTGTTTTTTGCAAGAGTAATTCCAACATTTTAGGTTGCAAAGAGAAACACCACTTCTACTAGTAGTGTCCACATCACTTTCAAGCTCCTTTCTACAGAGTGGACTAGTGCTAAACAATTTCTAAAACCCACAGCCTTTCAATACAAATGGGAAGTACAAAACACAGGCAGCTAAGAACACTGACCTTCAAAACATATGACCTTAGAGGGTGTTAAGTTGGGCACAAAACCATGGAGCATGCAGCTGCAGAAAAATAGCACCTAGATCTGGAAAAAGACATGTCCTCCTTGCAGCTCTTTGCATATCAGTCAGTTCTGAAAGAGAAGACCAGTGAGACTTGAAGGACCACACCAGCAAGGTGTTCAGGAGCTTATGCCTACCTTGGAGAAGCAAATAGTAAAGAAAAAGGCTGTGTCTGCATTTTCAGCACTCTTTTTTCCTTTAAGTTTCCCAGGAGGAATGTTGCACTCTCAGATGGGAAACTGCATCCAGGTTCTACTGTATTGTCCTGTCTGAAGGATGCAAAGAACCAGGACTGATACCACTGCAGGTGGAGATGGAGAAGACCAGGACTCCATTTGGGCTTAGTTCTGGTGCAGAATTTACACCAGCTTCCTGCATCACACTACCAATGAAATAGTGCCCTTGTCCTCTCTCATGTATCTCTCCATCCCTCTCCCCATTCCCTAATGACCAAATCCATTCCCAGCAGTTCCCAAGCATCTTTCCTTCACCAAGACAGCAAGTGCTTACTGTACAGAAGTGTCTGTGTACACTAGGAGCTTCCAGGAAATGCTTCACTAGGAAACAACTATGAAGACTGGTGTTCCAGGAGTAAGACAGAACAAAAAAACCCAAGGTCCTGCTGAATTCTTCTACTCAATCTCCATGTCCTGGTGACAACAGATGCTGAAGACTCTTGGCTGCCACAATCTACTTCCTAAGAAATCACCCTGAGGTTTGGGGACTGTGCAAAAGATATTCTCTTGCTGATCTCCTAGAGGTTCTTCCAGGAGCAAGGAAAGACAGTCCTTTGCCAAGATCCTCAGACACATGCTGGCTGAAGAGCTGAATTTTCAGTCTAAGGGTGGTGTGTGTGGTCCTAGACTGCCACAGATGATGAGACTCAGCAGTGCCCTCTCAGTGAAAGATGCCATGAGACACCTGAAACTATTGGCAGGTGTGCTGAGCTGCCTCCAGCACAGGCTTTCACAGGGATCTGTTTCTAAATGTAAATCAGTGTTTCTTAGCACCTTTTAATAAAGGTGGAGCTGCCACAGGCCCCTCTCTTGGGCGCTCTAAGGGAAGCCTGGGCTCCAGCTGGGACTCATGTGGCAGGCTCAGAGCATGGTATTGTAGCAAGAAGGCACCCAAGTAGGCACCTAAATAAAATAACTATTTTTGAAAAACATCTTTTTATTGTAGTGTTGCTATTTGGAGCCTGTGGCCATGAGAGTTTGAGGAAGGTCTGCAGATTGCTTGGGTGGCTTTGGGGGATGGTAGCAGCCACCATCTACTCTGCACCTGAAGTTCTACAACTAGAAAACAATTTTTTTCCTAGCATATTTAGGTCAGCTAGCATGCATGCAGGGGGCATTGGGAGCCTTGTGCAACACAAAAGCATCCTTTACTCTAAGCAGTCACATGGCCAGTTTATTCACTGATATATTTAACTTTGGGACACTACAAAACAGAGGAACAGGGGATTACAGGGACATCTGCTCTGTCACTGCTGCTTTTCTATCTCCCTGAACAAACTGCACTAGTACTCAGATTGACTGCAAGGACACTTCCAGGGATAACTCTTGCCAGCTAAAGCAGAAGACCCACAGACTTGGTTGTAAGAAAAAAAGAAAGCTTGCTGCAGGAAAATAAATAATTAGAAACACTGCACAATATGGCAATAATAAAGCAAACAATTACTGTGTTATGGAACATGCACATTGAATTCTATTTGATTACCAGTGTTATTTTTCAAAGAAAGCTTATAAATAAGGTGCACATGTCTGAAACTGCTGTAAATGTGTTTAGAACTTGCAACTCCATTTTTTTTGCTGATGTCTCACAAATTACATTTAGGCAAAATGTTGGAAAAATTCCCATTCCTTGTTGGAACTGTTTTCCTTCAGGAAAGTAGGGAGCACTAGAGTCTGGAAATGATGGAATGTTAAGCTTATTTGGGGTAACACCTATTGTTATTCTAGTCTAGTGATTGTTTCCTGAAACAGATACAATAAAGAGATTTATTTTCTTCTGCTTAAGAGTAATTGGGCTGTTTCTGGCCACTCTGAAATTTGCACTGTTGCACAGAAAGTGAGTGTGGAAGACAGAATAGCTGCACCTAGAATCCTTAAGTGGTTCTGCTCCTCCACTTCTTTACACTACAACCTTGGCACCCAAACAAGTGGATACAGGATTTCTGAAGACAGTGACAGAAATAACACTACAGAAGACAAAATGATACATGTTCCTTTTCCAAGTATCAGTACTGGTTTCTAGCAGGAATTCTGTGCATGGGAAAAAGAAATACATTTTGTGTATTAAAACAGGCATTGCTTTCACAGAGCATGGCAGGCTGAGCAGTTACAGGAATCCACTTTCACTAAAATTATATCTGAGCAACAATGCTTACATTTAACACTTAATTTTAACAGACCAATTACTTCATTACATAGAGTGTCAAACCAAGGTAAATACCTCACATACACCTTCAAAATACACGCTGTCCTGAATTGACAGAATATTTTAAAACTGTAATTCCCTGTCTCCAGAACCTGTTCAAAAGAGAATCAAAGTTTATCTTCAGTGATTGTTTCATTTTCAGACACATTTATATCAGTCTCAGACCTGCTCTAGCAAAATTGTATGACTGAATTACACTTCAGTTGCATTCTTTCTGTGCACCCCTAGAAATCAGATGGGAAACACTTGACAGTAAACAGTTTTCCTTCCAAGAAACCTCTCCTGTTAAAGAGGTACCTATCATTGCATACTGCTATGCTTTTGCTCCCCCACATCATAGACGAATCACAGAATCCCAGAATGATTTGGGTAGGAAGGGGCCTTACAGACCATCTCAATCCACCCCCTGCCATGAGCAGGGACACTTTCCACTAGACCAGATTGCTCCAAGCCGTGTTCAACCTGGGCTTGGACACTTCCAGGGATGGGGCAGCCACAGCTTCTCTGGGCAACCTGTCTCAAGTGTTTTACCACCTGCACAGACCAGAATTTTCCACACCATCTAATCTTAATCTCCCTTTAGTTTTCAGCATCCTACCAAATTATCACTATTCAGACTAACTCCTATAGGTGTCAAAAAATCCAGAGATTCCTCACCAACAGGACAAATCAAATTGTAATAAATCAGGAGCTCTCAATTTATTACAGGCAAGCTAAATATCTCTGTGAAACAGTGCAAAATTAAAAGATTGAGCCAGCTAATCAGCAATGCTTATCACAAGTGTGTGTCTCCATCTGAGCTCCAGTAGACATTTAGTAACTTAGAGTTTTACTGCACCTCCCTTCTTCAGTTTGGCTCAGTACATTGGTTGGAAAGGCCTCATTTACACAGTCAGAAAGCAGTTGTCAGCTCTTTTGGCCAGTTCTGTGGTACTGGATATCAATTTTCCTTCTCTGATCGTACCTGTAAGCCCCGGCTCATCCAACCTGACTATGGCACAGGGCTCATGACCTCTGAGGTCACAACCACCATGTTGCTGTGTTTAGCAGGGGAACTCACAGAACTCCAAGATGGGAAATAATTTTTAATTAATTTTATTGAAATTGTTATTGAGATCATCTTTTAAAAGAGCCAACTTTCCATATGACTTTTAATTTTAAAATGCTTCTTTATAGCATTATTATTAACCAAGATTTGGGAGCTGTTTTCATATACTGGGAGGAACAGAGAAAGCAATTAGCTAAAGCACTTCTTACTTTCTATTGAGACAAGAACTGCAATAAGATGAAAGCATGTCAGAGAGCATATACAGATACTAGTGAAAAGATAATGCTTAGAAAAGGTGGAGGTTTTCCCAAATTTGATCTTATTGTTTTGACTACATTAGAGCACTAAGAACTCAGTCTTTAGAATACTTCAAAATTTGCTGTTGCTGGGGGCTTTTCTCACTGCAACTGCAAATTACATAAAAGTACTCTTAATTTCCCACCTACCCCCAACATGAGAAGGACACAAAGTTTGTAATGGGACTGGAGCACTTACAGAGACAGAATGAGAAAGTAGTGGCTGCTCAGCCTGGAAAAGAGAAGGTTGAGTGGAGACCTTACAGCACCTTCCAGTTTCTAAAGGGGCTACAGGGAAGCTGGAGAGGGACTCTGCATCAGGAACTGTAGTGACAGGACAAGCACGAATTGCTTTTAGATAAAAGAGGGGAAATTAAATATGCAGAGGAAATCCTTGGCTTTGAGGGTGGTGAGGCACTGGAACAGGTTGCCCAGAGAAGCTGTGGCTGCCCCATTCCTGATCATGTTCAAGGCCAAGCTGGATGGGGCTTGGAGCAACCTGGTATAATGGAATGTGTCCCTGTCCATGGCAGGGGGTGGAACTGGATGAGCTTTAAGGTTCCTTCCAACCCAAACCATTCAATTTTTGATGATTGATTTGACAAGCAAGTTATAAAACTGTCATGCATCAGCATAGCTGCAAAACTTTACTTTTGAACCATTTCAAATTTAATCTCTTTCCACCTGATTGTCAGAACCTCCATCACTAAAAGCACTGTAGTTAGTGCTGTCTCAAAATACTTCAAAAAACCTTGCAGAACATGCAGATCAGCAGTACTATTGCAGTTTCCTTTATCTTCAGAAAATGCCACTCACTAGTATTGCAAAAACAATGAAGAAAAAATTGCTAAAATAAAAGTACCTTAACAGAACACATTCCCAGAGGCACAGCTTTACTAAGAAATCCAATGCTATGTAAAAAGCAATTCACATTTTATTTTAAATTTCCATAAACTGTACAAAAATGTTTCATTCTCACCAAAAGTAACAGTAATATTTTCAATTTTACGTCTAGACAAACAACCAACTCTTATTTTAATTTTTCCAGAGTGAGTTTACAAATAAACACACTGTAAGATGCATGGGTTTGCATCAGAGTCGGGGCAGAGCAAACAGATTTAAACATTTGTGGAATAAATTTTACATTTTTAGTGTCTTTTAGGAATTTAAATACTCCTGCCATGCCTGTTAAGTTTAAAGAAAAAAAGTGTCTGACACAAAGGAATGTAAACAGTCATCATGAGATTAAAGAGCTTCCAACAAAACCGTAAACGTACCCCAATATCACCAACATTCACTTTACACTGAGACCTGTCCACAGCACGGCGATCGTGCAATAGCTGAATCCACTCTCCAAAATGCCACTTAAATATACATCAAAGTCTTCCTTAAGAGTTTGGGTTTTTTAAAAAAATCCTAAGTAACAGAACTGGAATAGATTGTATTACTTTTAATATTCTGAGTTTCTTTCTTAGCCTAATTCATCAGTGAATATGTAACAGCCCCATCAGATCTACAATTATAATGTACTTTTTCCACGATGCAATAAAGTAAATGAGCACCTATTTAAGCCAATCAGATGTAGAAAGCACCAAGAGCATGGGCTCGTGTCAGGCTTGATTTTGTTTGCCAAACACATTTAGTATGGACTAACAACACATAATTTAGGTTATTGACCACAGCTTGTTCAGTCCAAGGCCTGAAATGGAAACAGAATTGCAGTGATTTTTTTAAAGATTTCACCATTTTTTCTCAACAGCTTTGAAACTTAATTAAGAACAAGTTGTTTCAACAGATTGGTTAGAGTTTAAAAAGTTAGGCATCATCTGTTACTTCAGAATTGTTTGAAGGAATACAGTCTTGAAATTCCACTTTATCTGGATAGAGTTTAATGTAAGTGTCCACCATCAAATCTAAATCATGTTTTATGTCAAAGTTTATGTTCAGCAAAGCAAGGTTGCTTGACCTTTGTTGTGTCAAGGTGTTTTTCAGGTATGCCTTTAAGCGCCTTCGTCCTATTCCATATTTTTCATTCTCCACCTTCATCACTGGAAGCAAGCACAAGACTTTAAGCAATGCATAAACATTAGGGAAAAACTTTATGTCAGGCAAGTGAAGTGCTTCATAAATAGTAGCTGGAAGTTCAATATCTTTTCCTCTGTGCTTCCACTTAATTCTCCAACAGTGAAGCTCAGCAGAAAGTGTGTCTGGATTGGGCAAGTCGTTTTTGAACATATCAGCATGATGCTCCTCAGACGTATTGAATTTGAGCTGTCCCATGACTGAGGGCACTAACGATAAACATTTAAGAGCTTTTAAATGCTGTTCTGAGAAAATATCTTTTAATTCTTGAATAATATGCTCTATTGTTGGGACACTTAGGATTTCTTTGTAGTAATTTTCTGATGTCATATCAGGGTCAAAGTTCCCCTGTTGTGCCCTGCGAAATTTTCCTGGGAGTTTAATTTGTACATCCAGTTTTGTAGCCAAACTTGTGGCTTCCTCAAACCAAAATTCATGGTAAACTTCAATATTCTCCATCACTTCATTCAGAGAGTGCAACACTGCTGTTAAGCTGCCAGCTGCAAAGAACACATCTGATGTTTGTCCCTGGAGATTTTTTCCAAATGCTCTCGTAAAAGATAGAATATTTTTCATAATTACAATAGTGACAATGAAATCAAAATCTGTTAATGCACTTGAAAGTACAAATGCTCGACCAACAATGAAGTTGTTCCACCTGTCAGACAAGTCACTGGTCACAGCATCCAAGCACAGTACCAGTGCTTGCAGGAGGTCCACTAAAACCTCAAAAGTATCATGCCTGCATGTCCACTGAGAACGGCAGATCTTCTTCAACTCATTACCCTTCTCGTTATTGTCCTGAAAAACAGCAGAAATTGTGTTGTCCAGTTCTACCAGCAATTGTGGAGACTGATTAAAAAGACAGCAAACTTCTTCAATTGTTCCTAATGCAATGGAAACACCAACAACAGGAACAGATTTTGCCAGCCAAACATTTAAGGCACATGAGGAACACAGTGTATACACAGCTTGTGGATACTTTTCCAAGAGTCTTGTAGCCACAACTTTCATTTTAGAAGCAAATCCACTGGAGACGATGTAGGCTTGACCCCGACAGTACTCCATGTTTAGACCCCACTTTTCAGTAATAGTTGCATGGAACTTAACAGCTAAAATTTCAGGATCAGCCTCATATGGTAAAAACCCTATGAATTCTTCTCTTAGATTGTGAGAATCATCAACGAACCTCACCAACACTGGCAAATGTTCCTCTCCAGCTATGTCTACTACTTCATCGGTGACAATAGAAAAGAAGTGTGAGTCTCTTACTTCCCTCAGTGTCTCCTCTCTAACACAGTTTTCACAGATCTCAAGCATTTGTTTCTGCTGAGTTTTTGAACAATACTCAAGGTTGACTGCAGTCATCTCAAATCGTTTCCTCAGAACTTCATCGCCACCATTTATTCTATATTCCAGTAGAGCCTGAAAGTTACCTGAAGCAAAAATACCTTCTGGAAGTTCATCGACATTATGGCCATCCAGTGGAATATTTTGTTTACCCATTAGGATCAAAATTTCAAATAATGATTTAAGGTAATCTTTGTTTTCTCTTTCTTCCAGTGTTAAGGGGACAGCTTCTTCCTCTTGTTCTTCCCCTCCTTCCTCTGAGACAGTATTTTGCTCATTGTTTTCATTAGATTCTTGAGTTGCCTGTTTCCATTCAAAAGCTTCCTCAACTACAAAATGAAAAAATACTGTAAGTGTCAAAAATAAAACATAACATTTACCTGCCCATTACCTTTAAGTTACCAGTCCAGAGAAGAATGTTTCCAGTTTAAAAGTGAATGAGTATTTTGGAAACAATTTAGACTGGCTGGCTGAATCAAGAAAAAACTCAATTATCCTCCTGCCATATATAGTTATGCTATAGTTATGAGTCCTGCTGGAAAAATAGAAACTTCTGCAGATACTGAAGGATTCAATCTGCAGCCTTAGAAAGAGCTTAGATTGATGTAGTGATCAAACTACACAGACATTGGGTAGAGAAATTATAAACTTATGTCTCTATAGTGATAAGTAAGAATATGCCTAGAGTAGGTAAGAAATTATACTGGGTAAAATAGTTTGAGGTTTAAGCTGTAATAGTATGAGTTATAGAGTAAGTTAGAGATCTAGAAACTATAACAAGAGGTGTGTATGTGACCTGTCAGCTTAGTGACTAAGAGACAGATGCAGAGCAGCAAAATTAAGCAAAGGTGCTAGGTTAGTAAGTTTTGTGTCAACTGCCAATTGGGCTAAAGTGTTATACATTGCTGTGTAAAGAAGAAACTCAGGACTTCCTCGAGCTATGGCTGACTTGTTGCTCTAAATCTCACGCCTTGAGACTGATATCTCATCTGGCTACTTGAGCAATAAATCATGTCAAAGCAAGGTGGTCCCATCCCTTGTTTTTCATCTTGACACTGCATTACCTTGTTAGCTTTAGCAAATAAAGTTATTATCTCAAATATTTTGACTACTTACTCTTTGGCTGTTTCAATGTTCTTATTTCATCTTCACTCTTAAAAAAACAAACAAAAATAACTTTTATTGATAACAATGTCTAACATGTGACCTTAAAATATTAGCACTTCAAGATCAGATACAAATACTGTAGATGATATCAGTTAACATTTGCCAAAAAGTGCTAGAAATTTTAAGACCAGAAGGTTTCTTGAGGTAGTTTATTGCCACCATGACATTCATCTACTAACTACATGAGAACAGTTGTATTAGGAGGTTCTTCAATATTTTTAATTATTAGTAAATAGATTCCATTAAATAGATTCTATTGCAGTTTGATAATGTACTGTCAGTAGACAGAACCATATTTAATTCCATTTTCAGTCAACCAATGCAACCAAACTCACAAAGAAGTATTTAGAAATTGCCTGTGATTTTTCAGGTATAAACAGAGATTAGGAGTAGAATTCCTTTTAATTGCTAGTATACTTATAACCACAGAGACACTTTCTCCCTAAATGACACACAAAACACAATCCCACAAAAAATTTCTCAATCTTGGTTTCATCTATGGATCATATTTTTCAGAACAATAAGCTAAAACAAGCACGTCTGCATTGATTCAGATTTCAGAAGTGAACCGAAGATCACAATCAATATGCAGCAATAATTTTGGGATGTTATGCATTGGTTGTGTTCATTTGGCACTGCAGTAACAAGGAAAAGAAAATACATTTCTTGGATGGATGAAAGCATCAGCTCTGGATCAACACATTTAGTTTTCCAGATTATTCTTAAAGATTTCCTTAGCAGATAAAATTTTTATCACACATTTAACTTATAATCAGCAAAAAAGATACAGAAATAGGCAGCATAGAAAATACAAACACTCAAGTGCTAAATATTTTTATTTGACATTTTTGTGTAAAAGTTTCACATTAACTTACTTGCCTTCTTTTAATAACAAACCAATAATTTTACATTAAAAGCTTACCAGCTCTTTTATCCTTTTCCTATGTCTGCTGTGGGGATTGTTCAGGTGACTTGTAAGATCAAATATAGTCGGCACAGCATTATCCCGCAAAACTGTTCTGTATGGGCTCTGTAAGAAAACAGACATCTAGACTAGGGAATTCTTTGAGAATGTGCCCCTTACTTCCTCTCCTTCTTTTCTTGTTTATGTTATTATCCAAAAATACTTTGACTTTTTGATGCTACCAAAGAGAAAGCTAAGCTATGCAATTCACATTTCAAGGATAGAAAAAGAACACTGAAAATAAGAAGACAAATACTACAGAAAACTCCAAACTGCAAATCCTTTCTTGTTCCCACTATCTTCATATCAAAGACCCTGGATGCAATAATTTTACTTTACTGCAATATTTTTCAAAAAATAAACATTGTGGATAAAAAGACATGCATCAGAAAGGAAACATTTTGTTACTATTGTGTTTTGAGTTTTATCACGTATTTCACAATTCTAGAGACATTTAACTGTGAAAAATTTTAATTGCTTCTTTTTGTAGAACTATGAAGTCCACCAAGCACTACTGTGAAAGGTCATATTGTGGGAAAATTAATATGTGAATAAAAAAATAGAAAAAAAAGACTTCTAGATGATTGTGTAAGTGCTCCCAGTTTAAAAAAAAAAAGTATTTTAAGTAAAATTTTATATGTGGATATACTGTAAACCTGTGCTGCCAATAGTGGCTAACACTAAGTACAAAATTGTAACTGATGGCATCTGTCATTAGATTGAAATACATTTCAAACTAACTCAGTTTCATAGAGTTTCATGTCATAGTCATAATTACTTCCAATTTTCATTTTTTCTGGGATGCTGGCTAATTAGAGACCTCACTGTGTGCAATATCACCAGAACTTCAGAATTTGACCTACAAATTTCAATTATCCTTCATAACTAGAAGATTGGTTCTGCTTATGTACCAGAGTGAAATTCAGCCTAGAAATTAAAACCTCATACAAAGCCCCAAGTCCACCCTTTCCATCTGTTATGCAAGCTGCTAAACTTATATTGTTGACAAAAAGAATTGAAAGCTACTACTTCATTAACAGAAAACAGGGCTTTCATTTTAGCTGGATGAAAATATAGCAGAAAATAAATACCTGACAAATGTAAAGAGTATCTAAATCTTTTGGCCACAACAGAGTGCAATTTAACCAAATCATACCACGTACACACTTCAAGAACAGGATATAAATAAATTTAAATAATTAGAGACATGCAAACTTACATCAAATAAACTTATATAATAGTGTAATCTCTAGTGAAACAAAACAAGCATGAGGAAAGCACTGCAATGAGGGCCAGTGTTCAACAAACATATTAAACCGGCAGGAGAGCACTACTTTTTCTCTCTCCTCTGATTGTTCATTTTCATTATCATTTTCAATGGCTGTGAGCCTGTGTGGAGCCCCAGACAATGGCAGCGATCCTAATTAAGACTAAGAAATCAATTTTCCTAGGGACCAGTTACCCAAGAGCTGAAAGATTAAAAGCAGCATCCTGGTGAAAAATGTCAGTCACATTTAGCAAGATCCAGTAAACAAATGCTTGTTTTTACTTACACTTCTGCATATCATAGAAGTCTCAAAATGTTTAGCACACAATCTGTAATGCTTGTTGAGTTGATCTGGAGTTTTATCTTCTAAATCTGCCCTTCGACAGTTCTCTACCCATCTCTGACATCTGCATGTAAGGAGAAGAATTACATAATCTTAGGATAAAACAAAATCCCTCACAATTTCAAACCATATTCAAAATTTGAGTGCAAGTGACCTTGATGCAAGGCTTGGGAAAGTTCTTTACAACTTCCCTTGGAACATCCCATCAGATCTTTGTAAAAACTACTTTTTCTGCTTTTGCTCACTACTCAACATCAGTCCAGCAAATTCAGGAGTCTTTTCCCTTAATTTATATATTCTTGCCTCTGTAACACTCTCACATACACACACACACATTCTAAAGAATTCACTCTCAAAAACAAAAATTAAAAACCAAAGAAATGTGCTTGTCGTCTAAAGTCATAACATTTTCTAGGCAGTTTTTAAAATAGTTGTCTTCTCCACCTCTCTTCAAAAAACAGTATTCTTATTTATTGTGGTCACTGGGGAGTTTAGAGAAGATTTATGAAAATGAAATAATAACAACAGAAAAGCAACCATTCCACTGACAGTGCTTCCAGGCCCGAAGAATATTCTCCTTAGGTGCGTATTTTTACATGCATTTACTTCTGCTTTGGATTAGTTCTGCAAGACATAACACAAAGATAAAAAAATATTTCCCTTACTGATATGACTCCATTTAGGTATGCAAGAGACTGTTTCCTCTGGTGAGTAACCACTTGCAGTAATTGATGTAAATGCAGTAGTCAGCTTCCACTTCCCCTAATGGGGTATATGCCACCACTTTCTGAGCAACAAAGTTACTTGTTCTGTTGCTAGAATTTAGGAGAAAGCAATTTTACTATTATTTTTGACTGCAAACATGAAATTATTGTTTATAGCAATAAGGAGGGAGAAAAACAATTAGTGATTATTCAACAATATAGAAACAAAGGCTGTCTTGTCAGATGTTTTGGTGGGCAGCCCAAGTGAGGAACTCACATGTCTGAGTGGATTCACCTCTACTTTAGCTCAGTAAAGGGCAATTGTGCAGATGAAAGAGGGGAATCTCGGATTCTGATCTATGCTGGCTGAACCGTTTGCTAATCTCAATTTTTTGTTCATGCAAAATATCAAGATAACAGTGACAGTAAATACCATAAGTCAGGAATAATTTCTAATATTGTTCTTGGAGATCCATACAGAGAATGCTTACTAACAACTTAAAATAATGAAAGAAAAACAATGTTTTAAAAAATCAGATTTTTTGGCCCAACATATCTTGCACTTTTGTCTGGGCAGTGCAATCACCCCAAAAAGAGAACAGGGGAGCTTTCTTCACTTATTCAAGTGATATAAACACTCTTTTAAAGTGAGAGACCTGTAGCATGTCAACTATATTAACTCTGGCTCTCAGACTTTCTCAGTGGGTGTCAACTACTAAACAACAAGGCTGATGAGCCTTCTCTATAATTAGGGGGGAGGGTTTCAGTCCAGAGAAAGAGCCTGACCCCCATGATCTTACTTGCTTCTCTCAGTGATTCACAGAAGCTGACAAACACTGACAGAGAGCAAAGCCAGAGCTCCTTACATTATGTTAACTCCTCTGAATCACCTCCTGGCAATCGCAGGGGGACAAATTGGTGGCAGGAATGGTGCATTCAGAAGTGGCAGGCAGTTGTCAAGGGCAGGTAAACATCAGCCTGAATTCCTTACCCTCCCATGTTAATGCCAACCAGAGAACCTAACTAGGTATTAGTGATATTTGAAGATCAGATCAGAGTGACAGCAAGAGATACCACCACCTCTTCAAAGGGGGCTTACCCAAAAATAAGTCTCAAACAGATTTCATTAACCACACAATACTCCTTTCCTGATGCCTTAAGTTTTAGCTTTCATATTATCCAGATTCTGTACTGCATTAGTGTATAACTCTGAGCTTCATATAAAGTGTTAGCAAGTTCTCCTCACAGTGTAGTTAGACAAAACAAACATTTTCCAGCCTGAGAACCAAGGACACCATTGCAGCTTCAGGCCCAAAAAGTACAAACAACAGCAAATTGAGGAGAGCAATCTGGGAGGATAGGACTTCATAACCTGAAGCTGTAATTGGACAATTAACCCCAATAAGTAAATGGACCAAAACTTATAAAAGTGTGAAAATGTGTGAGCCATCATCCATCTTGGGTTAGCCTCAGCCAGGCTTTTGTACTACCCAAGGTGCATTCTTTGGCATCAAGGCCTTTTTAATAAATACCTACTTTATTCCTTTACCACTGTCTAGCCTCTGTTCTAGGTAGCCTCTCAAGGCATCATTCCCTTACCAAGTTCTTTGACAATTGCAAAAAAACTGACAGTGGCTGCTGCCTTTTTTGCTGAAGTCAACACAGCCTGTTATGCCAAATGATTTTTGCCTTTTTTTGTTTTATATATTCTCTGTATTCTTACACATATATTTGTAGCTTTGTAGCCTATTGTTGTATCTGTGGCTAGTTTTCCCAGTACTTTAAACTACCTTTTCTCTAGGCAGAAAAACAAAACACATTCTAACACTCCTGTCCCTACCTTGGCTCTGTCTGGGAACCAAGGCCAAAAAACAGCTCTTCAAGACACATCCTCAAAAACAATGTTTAGCTCCCACCTAAGGTGGGGGGAGGAGTGGGGGGCAAGATCCAGAGAAGGTTGAACTGTGGGAAACAGCATCACCTCTTATGTCTCTAATTGGTGATTTCTGTCAATTATGCTACTTTTCTAAACTGTTAAAACTGCATTCACCCCATGGGGGGTGGGTGTTTTGTGTGTTTATACCCAAGGGGCTGAACTAACTTGCATTAGGAAGAGCAGCTTGGTGGGGATGTAATTAATCAGTGACTATATTAATACTAAATATGTTTTTGGAGAGTGTCATACATCTATGCTACAGAAAGAACCATAGGTCTTTACCTTGGCAGCAAAGAATGTATCTAATGGAACTGAAATACAAGTGTTGCTGGAAGCTACCACGCTTACGCTTTAGTACACTGTCCAGCTCACACCAAAGGCTTCGGTGAAACAAAGAAGTAATAGACTGCTCAAATTTCTAGTCAGGTAGATTTAAAATGGCCTGGAGTTTAGGAGTAGTAATATGGGATAGCAAAATATTGGAAATAACTCTCACTAACCTCTAGAATGGTCATCAACAGGAATAATGTTTAGCAGAGAATTATATCCAGGACCAGCCTCTTAGAAAATAAATGCTTTTAAATAATAAATGATAAATAAAACAAAATACAGCTACGTGACAAACAACCTAGAGATGAAGGATTAACTAAGGTATATTCAGTAAAATACAAATTGGAAGTTAAACAGGAAGGATCATATACTGCCATATATTATTTGCTGTAAGTTTTAGGTAAAGAAACTGGATACACCCTTCTCACATTGAATGAGTAGTGGATGGTCAACTAGTTGATTGTGATTTTTTATTGGTAATCATTTAAGTATTTGTGCACAGGAATCTATAATGTTGTACTCTACCTATGGTAATCCTGGTAGCTTTGTTATATTTGTACTTGGAATAGTGCTGTTCATTAGGGCAGCAATTACAGAATGGGTGCATATACCACAAGGGTATAAAAGCCCAGGGATTTCTTGGTTCAGGATCAATCCCCAGAGCCATCAGCCCAAGCTGTTATCACGATATGATTAAAGTGCTGAAAGGAACCAGACATCTGAGACTCTGCTACAGAAAACCCAGGGTAGAAGCTGAAAGGGAAACGTGTCTGCCACCACAAGTGTGGCATGTCCAGGGAGTCAAACGGCACTCTTTGTTTCACTGGAGCCACCTGCCCAGGAGGAGCTTTGGTCACAGCAGTTAAAGTCTTGGGTCATGCAAATGGGACTCCCAGTGTGGCTCCTGAATGGGCAGA
Source organism: Parus major (assembly GCF_001522545.3). Lineage (NCBI taxonomy): Eukaryota > Metazoa > Chordata > Aves > Passeriformes > Paridae > Parus > Parus major. The sequence continues at coordinate 101,883,869 of NC_031768.1, forward strand.
CAGAAAAGTTTCCTCAATACCACTTAGCCATTGCTCATTAGCTTTGAAGAAGGTCTTCTTCAGTCATAAACTTTACATTTCCAGAGATCTTTACATTTTCAGACATCTCATGGAAGTTGCAATGGCATTTTACTGAAATGCAGCTGGAGTAATTATATTATTAGTATTGAAGTGTATTATCTCAGTACTGGTCAACTGCAGTATAACAGCATCTCTTTGCTTAAGAAGTATTTTGTTCTGAACACTCATACCTCAACTGTAACTCAAGCCACCACGATGAATAGAGCCACGATCACAGACGAGAGTTAACGTATCTTACTGTGGGGATCACAGCCCAGACTGCATAGAAATGTAAAATACAAAACCTTATGGAGGTAACAGAAGCTACTTACACTAGTTAGATGTGAAAAGACAACATACCACCCATTAAATGCTGGTGGTTCTTCTCCAAAGGCTAATCTCTGAAACCTCTATCTTCTCAAGTAGCCAAAATGAAAGAAGGTGGTCTTAACAGGTTAGCTCTCACTGACTTCTGAAAGATCAGACTTGGAATGTCTAATTAGAACTGCTTAGCACTGAGCTTGGAAAACATTAAAGGCAATTACCCAGCCATTATGGAAATACTGAAAACAGTAAGGCAGTAGAAACAATTTACCCAGGACTATCCATTTGCCATCAATGATTTTTTAAAATGAAAATTTATTTTAAGACGTATTCTAACAATTTTATTTTCAGCTTTCCCACTGTAAGCTGCCAAGTGCAAATAATATTTTGGCACACAGCACTTTGCTCACCATCCCAGTCTGACCTACAAAAGTGAAAACAAGCAGTACAAGGAACATATTGTCATTCCGTCTGCAGACTGCTGTACATCAACCCACAGAATAAACCAACACCCTCAAGTCTGTAAAACCAAAAGGATGCATGGATTTATCAGTCTCTAAATGCTCTTGTAAAATAGAATATATGATCAATTTTGGACAGGAAGTTTTAAGATGTTAAAGGGGACACTTCTAGAGAACTTAGAACATCTTTGTCACAGACTGTTTTTAAGAGCACGAAGATGATATGAACAGTTTATGTATAGTTTCTCCTCTCTCTGGACAGAAGATTCTGCCCCTCTCTTGTGAGATCCCATACGAAATACTGTGTACCATAAGCCCCAATATAAAGAAAGACAAAGAAATGCTGGATCAAGCCAAGAGGAGACCACAAAGTAGCAGAACATAAGAGAACTGGAGCGCCTGCCCTATGGAGACAGGATGAGAAAGTACTGGCTGCTCATCCTGGAGAAGATTAGGTTGTACAGAGACCTCACAGTGCCTTCCAGTGTCTGAAAGGGCCTGCCTTCCAGAGAAGTTGGAAGAGGAACTCTGTATCAGGAATTGTACTGACAGAACAAGGGGGAATGGATTCAAACTGTAAGAGGGGAAGTTTAGGTTAGATATATTGAAAAAAATTTTTATAGTGAAGGTTTGGAGGCCCTGGCATAGGTTGCCCAGAGAAGCCAAGGCTGCCCCATTCCTGGAAGTGTTCCAAGGCCAGGTTGGATGGGGATGGAAGCAAGGTGGTCTAATAGAAGGTGTACCTGCCCATGGCCTGGAACGAGATGAGCTTTAGGGTTCCTTCCAATCCAAACCATCCTAGAGTTCATAAAATAGAGTTTTAAAAAAACTAATCTTTAAAATGTAATCATTTAGTCACACACCTTTAACTATATCTCCGCACTGCTAGCATGGAAAGAGCTCATTCAAAATGTCCTTCCATAAAAAAATTATCAACTGAAGAGGGTATTTTCTTCATGCAGTAAACTGTCACCTGCTGACGAATTCTGTACAGCTTGATGTGATTTACGTTTTACAGAATGGACCTCTTACAAATTAAGACTGAAGCTGAGACAACACAGAATTTCTTCCACACAAACGGAAGACATTCTTTTGTGTGAGATCCTGAAGGTCTCACAGGACAGAAGGCAGAAAGAGACAGTAGGAACAAATCATAAAAATGAAAGAATAATAGGTAAGCAACCACTTTGATTACAGTTCATATTAAAGCAAAAGCATATGGAATATGGATTGTACTACAATACTTTTCATGTACTAGGCATCAAGAATTCTGGATAGCCAACCTTTATAGCAAGGCATTGCATTCATCCAGGAGAACTTCATAACAGATCCAAAATCACAACTTTAGAGAGCAGCTACTACCTATATAAGCTTTTTGTATCTTCATTTGAAATTGCTTGGAGGGTCCATGTCCTTACAAAATACTAGATATGCATAATTTCCATGGGGTTTTGAATTTTCCAAAAATCAGGTCAGGCAGCTTCACAGAAGGAAGCAAGTAAATATCATGTATAAATCATAAAAAAAAATTCAGCCTTAACTATCTACTCTGAGAAAAGAGGTAACTGGTATTGCTCTATGCCTATGCACCTTTCAGTATTGTGAGCATCATGTTAAATCAAGTGATTTTAAGAGTGTTATCTCGACTTAAGGGTGAACCTTTACATGAGGGTTTCTATGTCAAAGTAAATGATTTATATTTCATAGTATTTTCCACTGTCTCTCACTCACACACTTTTTGCTCTACCAGTACACCACCCCTGCTTTTCACCCATTGGGAATTTGTCCCATCACTTCTGCTGCTGCTCATGATGCTTTGCCACCATCCCAGCAGCCCTGAGACAGTTCCTCCCTGTCGCAGCAGTATCCCATTCGCCATGCACACACCCCATCGTCCAGCACCGCATTGCCTAATACACAGAGCAGGACCTCCACTGCTTGAGCCAGTGCGGAGCCTGCGCGGGCTCCCCACAGTGCAGGGCTCCCCTACGTCAGCCCATGGCTCCGGCACCCTTCCAGCTGCCCCACATCTCTCACAGCCATACATCCATTGCACCGCCTCTCGCACACCCTCACCCTGCCCACAGGCAGGTAGCTCCCACCGCTCTCTCGGCCAGGCACCCCTCCCCGCCGCGCCCCGGAGCGGCGCCGCTCCCATCCCTCCCACTCCTCCGAGGGGCGGCAGCCGCTGCCGTCCCGGCGCAGGCGCAGCCGCCCTCCCGCCTCCCGCCGCCACAGCCCGGAGGGTCCCACGGCCCCGCCCCGCCGGCGCCAGAGCGAGCGCGGCCTCCGCAGGCACCATCGGAGGTCGGGGCGCCCGCCGGCCACGCGGGTAAGGAGGCGCCGTGAGGGAGGCGCGGGCGAAGCAGAGCGGGCAGAAGGGAGGGAGCCGGCTCCCCGGCACGGGTCTTCAGGCAGGCTGTGGGCCGGCGGCGCCTGAGGGGGAGAGCCGGGCGCCCCTCCTCCAGCCCGCCCCTCCCGAGATGATCTCACCTGGCTGGATCCCGGGGGAAGCGGAAGAAGGCCAGGTCGGACTGGGTGCTCTTGCGGGTGCAGTTGGGCGCCGCGCAGAAGTTCGGCATGGTTCCCCCGGCCGGCGCCGCTGCCCCTTTAAATCCGCGGGCCGGCGGGGGGAGGGTGCGTGTTGGGGTGGAGGAAGAGGAGGAAGAGGAGGAGGAGGCGGCGGTGGCGGCGGCGGCCGGAGGGGAGGCAGGGCGGGAAGTGGCTCCACAGTGCTGTGAGCGGCCGGGAGGATTCAGCGCCGCGCTCCGCCGGGCCGGGGCCGCCTCCTTCCCACACTGCACCGCGCGCACCCGCGGCGGGAGCGGCGCTGCGCGTGCGCGCGGGGAAGCGGACGCCGTGGGGGCGCGCATGCGCGGGGGGTCGGGGGTTTGTGTGTGAATTCCGCCGTGTGCGTGTTACGCTCTGTGTTGCACCGCGTGTGTTCATGACACGGTGCGTGTGTTCATGACACGGTGCGTGTGTGCATGACACGGTGCGTGTGTTCATGACACTGCGTATGTTCGTGACACCGTGCGTGTGTTCGTGACACCGTGCGTGTGTTCGTGACACCGTGCGTGTGTTCGTGACACCGTGCGTGTGTTCGTGACACGGTGCGTGTGTGCATGACACGGTGCGTGTGTTCATTACACCGTGCGTGTGTGCATGACACGGTGCGTGTGTGCATTTCACCATGTGAGTTACGCTGTGTGCACGGGCTGTGCCGTGTGTGTGTTTTATGGCATGTGCATTTGTGTTACACCGTGCATGTAAGGCCATGTGTGTGTTACAGTGTGTTAGGCCGTGCATGTGATGCTGTGTGCTCGTGTGTCGCCCAGTGTGCGTGCACATGTTGTGGCGTGCGTGTGTTACACTGTGGCCACTCCAAAAGCCAGTGTAGGTGGGATATCGTAAGATTTTTTGTACATATAAGCACTTTTCTCTGCTCCCCAGCTCTTCTCCAGTCCAACTTACTCATCTCAGCCTGCTCTTCCTGCTTGATCCTGATAAGTTATCCCTTTTTTTTTTTCATTCACATATTTGCAGCCCTACATAGTTTTCTTATCTAACCCCCAGTCTCCAAGCACAGAGTTTCCAGGTTCCCCATTAACTCCACAACTGGTTTCCCCCCTCTCTTTGCTCACAGCTCCTGGTCACCAGCCAGTGTCCAGCCAGCCAGCCTCATTGTTACAGTTCTGATCATTTGTGGCTAAGTTTCGCTTAGTTTCCCTCCCTGAGGAAACTCACAGAGGGGTGAGTGGAGCGGGGCAGGGCTGGTGTGCCTTCACCTGGGGCTGCTCCCCATTTGTATGTATGCTACACTGTGTCTGCTTTAAAACCAGGCATAGGGTGGACATCGAAGTCATAACGTTGTTCTCTTGTCTTACTTTCTTTTGTTTGGCTCTAGGAGGATGTTGTTACGCTGCAGCCTGACGGATAATCCCACACAGAATCACTGAATCAATTAGGTTGGAAACGACCTCTGTGATCATTGAGTCCAGCCTATGACTGTTCATAACCTTGTCAACTAGACCAGAGCGCATCCAGGCTTTCCTTAAACTTCTCCAGGGATGGTGACTCTACCATCTCTTTTGGCAGACCCTTCACATACCTGAGCACCCTTTCTGTGAAAAAAAAATCCTCCTGATGTACAGCCTAAGCCTTCACTGGCACATCCTGTCGCTGGTTGCTAGGAGAAGAGGCTAAAACCTGGCTAAAACCTCCTTTCAGGTAGTTAAAGAAGTAGTGATAAAAGCCACAAGCATTTGAAGTAATGAAATAATTAGATAGAAGTTGTAGTGGTCAGAAGCCAATATTAGGTAAAACTAAAATAAAGCTTAGAAAAAAAAAAACAGGATACAGAAAACTATAAGTAGGTGAGGGCTCCCTCAGCAAATATGTCCTGTTTAAAAGTAGGTGGAGCACCTATGGAATTATAAATACTGATAGCAAGTGATGATGGTTTCAGGTATAATATTGTAGTTTTAAGAATTCTGCTGTGATACATCCTTTTTGTATCTTCACATAAAAAATCCTCCTGATCTGGAGATGTGCTGGGCTTTAGGAAAGATAATACAAAGACACAAAATAGTCAATAGTGTAAGTTTTCAAATGAGCATAAAGGAAAAATAACAAAGAAACCCCTACTTATTTGATTACTTTTGAGCTTCAAATATTTTAAGCTTGCTTCGTCTAGTATGAGCAGGATTGAAGCTTTTACATGAGGAAGTCTTGTCATCAAGTGCTCTTGACCAGTTATAATAACATCAGTTTATTTAGTTTTAGTTGATTGCCTGAATTCTACCTTGGGTGTGTAGCTGAAGTAGTTTTGAGTAGTCATTTAAGCTAATGCTAAAGAGAATTGCACTCCATTGGTTTGACTTTACTGGGCAGTCACCAACATTCATGGACAGTGAACTGTAGAAATTAATTACTCAGATAAGTAATCTTTTTTAAAATAAACTAATTTAGGTTAGATTTAGACCAGATAGCTGCCATCTGATATGTGGTGCAGGTAGCATAAATGTTCATGCTGATAAAAGGAAACAAAAAAAAAGAGAGCAGGATCATTTTCAATTGTAGTAAGAGTATAGGAGCATAATTGCATAATGTTAGAGTGAATTTTAAAACACTTAAAATCTGTTTCAGTAGGAAAAAATTACTTCTCACATAGCTAATAAGAAAATTGTATCTTCTGCCCAATATTTTCTCCTCCAAATTGCTTCACCAAACAGAAGTACTGGCATGCTAAACTCCTTTTTGGGGCTCTGAGCAAGCTAGACCAGAATGTTACCATGGCAGTATTAAAATTAAATTGCAGATATTTCTGAGCTGCCACTTCTGACCAAAGTCTCAGCTGATACTGGTTGTATCTTATGAAGCACTATACAAGTATGTTATGGCTGTTACCTTCCAGATGTGTGTATATTTGCATAGAAGCTATCCTGATGAAATCAAGGCAAGGACTTGTTTATAAAGTAGACTTACTGAGGTCTGCTGGATGGTGGGTTTTATGTGGAAACTTATTCTTAAGTGCTTTCTATGTGATGGAAAGAAAATGGACTTAATAGTTTTCAAAACACAGTAGTAATACTAGAAGCATTATTTAAAGCACGTTATTTAAAAATAAAAATTAGTTTACATTACTACTTAGTTGGAAATTTCAAAAATTATCTTCTGTTTTAGAGTGCAGAAATCCCTGAAATAATTTTTCCTGTACAGTAGCCTTTGAAGTGTACACCTGTATTTTAAATAATCCTCTTGAATATTCAATTCTTATTCAGAATGTGTTTCCAGGTATGTCTATAGAACATTTAACAGGGATTATATACTGTATTAGTGTTGAACATATAATCTGTATTCTTAAATTATATATATGTTATATAAATTATTCTTAAAGGAATTTTGTGTGTTCGTGTTGCTTTTTTCCCCGTGTCTTCAAAGATAGCTGCATTTTAAATACAGAATTTTCTCTCACATAATAGTGGGTATAAAATAACTTTATCAGTGTGCTTCTTGAAATGGACTGTATGTCTTTTTCCCAAGGTGAAAGTTGGTATGCCTTAATTTTCTGAGAGTACTGTTAGTGTGACTGTGTACTCCTGCAGGTTTCCTGCCATGAAAAATTCATTTGCAAGAGAATATTTAAAGTCTGAAATGCTTCTGTGATTCTTTTTACTTATACATTTGTCTTCCAAGCATTAAAGCCCCATTGTTGGGATAACCTGTGTGTAAATCCTAAATGGACATCAGATTAATCTCACAGAGCTGGTTTTGTAGACTTACATCCAGAAGTATCTATTCACAGTAACTCTGTGATCCCCAAGATACTTCTATCCAGAAGGGTTCACAGAATCACTAAGTTGGAAGAGACTTTCAAGACTGAGTCCAGCCCAGACCTAACACCTCAACTAAACCATGGCACTGTGTGCCACATCCATTTGTTTTTTTAAACACATCCAGGGATGGTGATTCCACCATTTCCCTGGGCAGACCATTCCAGTACTTCATCAATCTTCCCATAAAAAACTTTTTCCTAATATTCAACCTGTATTTCCCTTGGTGCAGCTTAAGACTGTGTCCTCTCCTTCTGTTAGTTGATGCCTGGAGAAAGAGACCAACCCCACCTGACTACAAACACCTTTCAGGGAGTTGTAGAGAGTGACAAGGTCGCCTCTGAGTCTCCTTTTCTCCAGGCTAAACAACCCCAGCTCCCTCAGCCATTCCTCACAGGGTTTGTGTTCCCAGCCCCTCACCAGCCTCGTTGCCTCCTCTGGACATGCTCCAGCATCTCAACAGCCTTCCCAAACTGAGGGGCCCAGAACTGGACACAGCACTCAAGGTGTGGCCTCACCAGTGCTGAGTGCAGGGGAAGAATGACCTCCCTGCTCCTGCTGACCACATCCTGATCCAGGCCAGGATGACATTGGCCCTCTTGGCCACCAGAGCACAGGGCTGGCTCATGTTCAGCCAGCTGTTGACCAAAATGCCCAGGTCCCTTTCTGCCTGGGCACTGTCCAGCCACACCATCCCCAGCCTGTAACATTGCAGGGGGATTTTGTGGCCAAAATGAAGGTGTCGGCACTTGGACTTATTAACCTTCACTTTATTGGACTCTGCCCATCCATCCATCCATCCATCCATGCATCCATCCATCCATCCATCTATCCAATTGTTCCAGGTCTCTTTACAGGACCTTCCTACTTTCTAACAGATCAACACACACACCCAGCTTAGTGTCATCTGCAAATTTACTAATGAAAGATCAATACCCTCATCCATGTCGTCAGTAAAAAATATTGAACAGACCTGGCCCCAGCACAGCCCCCTGAGGGACACCACTGGTGACTGTCACCAGCTGGATGCAGCACCGTTCACCACCACTCTCTGGGCCATCCAGCCAGTTCCTAACCCAGCACAGAGTGCTCCTGCCCAAGCCGAGGGCTGACAGCTTTTCCAGGGCTGTGCTGTGGGGAACACTGTCAAAGGCCTTGCTGAAGTCCAAATAGACAACATCCACAGCTTTTCCAATATCTACCTGGTCATAAAAGGAGACGAGGTTGGTAAACATGACCTACCTCTCCTAAACCCCTGCTGGCTGGGTCTGATACCCTGGCCATGCTGTAAGTGCTGTGTGATGACACTCAGTATAAACTGTTCCTTTACCTTACCAGGTACTGAGGTCAGGCTGAGTGGTCTATGATTGTCAGGATCTTCCTTCCCACCCTTTTTGTGAATGGGTGTCACACTGGCCAGCTTCCAGTCATCTGGAACCTCCCCAGTGAGCCAGGACTGCTGGTAAATGATGGAGAGTGGCTCCACAAGCTCAGCTGCCAGCTCCTCCTCACCCTGGGATGGATCCCATCTGGTCCAATAGATTTATGAACATCCAAGTGGCTCAGCAGTTCTGACTGCCTCCTCCTAGATAACAGGGGGAACATTCTGCTCCCTGACACCATCTACCAACCCAGGAGGACAGTTATATTGAGCACAAGCTGTCTTTCTGCTTAAGACTGAGGCAAAGAAGGGATTAAGCACTTCTGCCTTCTCCTCATTTGCAGTTACTGAGTTCCCTTCTGCATCCAGTAGAGAACAAAGGTTTGTCTTACCCTTCCTTTTGTTGTTAATGTATTTGTAAAACCTTTTTTTATTTTCCTTTACAAAAGTTGCCAAATTAATCTTGAACTGAGCTTTGGCCTCCCTAATTTTTTTCCTACATGACCAAGCCAACCCCCTTAAACACTTCCTGAGAGACCTGACCCTCCTTCAAAAGATGGTACATCCTCTTTTCATTTCTAAGTGCCTGCTGTTCTGAAGAACTGGAAGGCAAAGGGGGAATAACCAAGTCTTGCAAGTGGTGTCTGTCAGACCTCTGGGGACAGGTGAATTCAGGCTGAGTATGCAAGACTAGTGACCAATATGCAACTTAACTCCTACCCTAAGTTACACTAATGCAGCATCCCAGCTCCTCTCTTGAGGTTAGCTTTTTGCAAATTGAAGTTAACAATGGCTATGATGATATTAAAAGGTTATCAGACCAAATTTCCATTGCATTTTCTGTTTCACTGGGATCATTGTTATGGTTCTTTTTCAAGGAATGGTGATTTTCATAGGTTTTCTATCAGATCTTCAATATGAGGAAACCTAGAGGGCCACTGTCTTTGCAGCACTGGACTTTGATGTGAGGATCTGCCCAAAAACCATGGTTTTGTGCACAGGTTGTCTGACTGCTCTTTTCCCTATTTGCTTTCCCCTGCACAGGGTTGTCTATTTGTCTGCACAAGCCTTGTTAATCCCCAGTGTTAACATCAACCTCTTAAAGGACCTGTTCCTTGACCAAAATTTCACTGAAGACTGCAGTGTGACAATAATGCTAGTTTCTGGTTTGCAAATGCAGCACCAGCTTGCTCTTCTGTTGCTGTTGTCACCCTACAGCAACACTTAAGTTTAAATTTGAATTTGCAAGGTGTTCCAGGATTAATGTAATTTCTAACACTTGTATTAGGGTTCCAGGATCAATATAATTAGGATCAATATAATTTCCAACACTTGTATTAGGGTTTTATAATCTTCAATATTCACTTATTTCCTCAGCATTTATAGCATACTCAGCCTTGTAAAAATAATTAGTCAAAATCAGGAGCAAATAATTTGTTGGTGAGTTGAACTTTAAAGCAGTAGATAGTCTGTTGATGGGTTAAAAGTGGAACTTGAAAGAGAAGATGCAAGCTTCACTAAAGTACAATGCAAATCAGGTCCCAGTGTGACTGAATTCTGCTAATTGCTGATCTGGGATATATGTCCTTTGAATGGCAGAAGCTTGTTAGAGATACCCAGTGTTTGTGTAACACATACATGCCATAGATAAGGGCTCAAGTGGCTCAATGGAGCAATAACTTCAATACTTTGCCTTATTCCTTAGCTTCCTGTTCTGAGCAAGCAAGTTTATATGTTGTTTGCCAATACAGCAAGCCACAAAGAGTGTGGAGGTTTTAATCTACCTCCCAAGATTGCAATGGGTACCAGGTTTAATTCCTTCTTTGATATGCCACAGAATGACACAAGTGATTTTTTTCATTAGCTGAGGTCATGTAATTGAGTTTTTGCCTCAGTGTGGCAATGTGTATAAAGAAATGCTCAACTCAATACACAGTGGCATTTTGATGCATTTTTAATGCTTGATTAATTTAGATACTTGCAGCTCAGAAGCTGTTAGGATTTGTGAAACAAAAGCATTTGTTGAATAGAATATGTATTACTTTGAATAGGGAGGAAAATTATCTATTGACTGGCAACATAAAGCTATCCTTAGAGAAAGTAGTTGAAATATCTTTGTGAATTTAAATACAAATAGTCCTGGGTGACAATCTGTCTGACAAGGCTGTGTATAAAAAGCTCTTCTGCAAGTTGCCAGCACCTAGACACTGTTGAGGCTCCTGCTTTTCTATTAGCCAAGAGCAAAAATATGATGGGAAGGTGTTTGAGTGAAGAGAGATTTTAGCAGTGGTCTGAGGGCAGAAGAATGACACTAAAATAGAGATGCTCATGTCAGGAAAATGTATCGAGTCACTGAGTAACCTGTTAGGAGAAATGGAAACTCCATTGGTTAAACCACTTGGAAACAAAAAAAAGGCCAAGAAATAATTTAATTTCTGTTAGAATCTAGGCTATTTTTCTCTTATGCAAGACATGGAAGACACTTTAAACTATCCGTACATGCCCTAAAATTTGAAATTATCCACAGTTTATTCATCTTAGTATAAAAAGCATAGTGGATTTTTTTATTTCTTTCTCAGTTGCTGGCAGACTGAAACATTTATAAATTTTTCCCCTTGATTTTCCAATTATACTTCTAAAATTACTAGTATAAGTCTCTTGGAAGCTGGAAATTCACCGTTTATCTCATAAAAGCAGCAGCTGCAACAGCTGTGCCTGGTTTCTTATATAGTAAAAGGCTGAAGCACCTTTCTTCTACCCATGAAAGGCTGCTGTGAAGAAAAGGGATTATTGCAGAGCCTGTATCAATCAGGTTGTAGTGATGTGAGGGGAGGTGTAGTTAATAACTCATCGAGAACTGCAGTGAGGCTGCTCCACTCATTTCCTATGAGCTCCTAAAGAGCTGAGAAACACAGCTTTGTCTGGTGACCCAATCTGTATACAAAATCACCTCCCTGGGAAAATCATAGCTCTTCCTTGGGCCACCTCACTGCTGAGGCTTCCAAGCTTATTTTCTTCCTCTCTTCTGTTGTATTTAAGGATAAAAGTAAGTGTGGTGAGACACAGAATATTCTGTTAGCACCCAGAAAGTGTGGTTAATTACACCAGTGTGTGTTATTGATGAGATTCATATTACTTAAGCCAACGGGGAATCTGAAATTGTTGGGTTGTACAGAACATAACAAAAAGTATTAGAGATTGATGGTCATTTCTTTCCCTTTCTGAAAGGAGGAACAGATTTTGTTTAAATGCATATAATTGAACAAATTCTTAAAAAGAATACTCAGCAGTATGCTTTTATAAAATTAATCATGGGATCCCAGAGTGGTTTTGGTTGGAAGGGACATATAAAAATCTGGTTACAGCCCCCTACCATGGGCAGGGACACCTTCCACTTGACCAGGTTGTTACAAGCCCTGTCCAAACTGGCCTTGAACACTTCCAGGATACCACAGCTTCTCTGGACAACCTGTGCCAGGGCCTCACCACCCTATATATAATGCCTGGCTGTTATATATCATTGTCTGTCATTAATTTTTAAAATGCATTATAAAAGTGGGAAATGAAGGCACAAGAGAGATCACAACAACTTGCAGAGTGTTGCTCATCAGGTCACCATCAGATTAGAGTTCTTAGCTCCCCTTGACCGACAAATTAATTTGATCTTGTGGTTTTTTTACAGTGTTGAGCTTTGCTTCCTTAGAAAAAATGACAAAATGCTGCTGTCAACAAGTTTGTATCTTGTTTTACTTTCTGGACACTGAGAAAGTGCTCTGTAATTTTGGGCCTCCTTAAATGATGACTCAGAGAGCAAGGATGTAGGTAATGAGGATTGAAAAAATGATGGGTATCTGTGAGGCATCTAAGGCTAGAAAAAATGCTGGCATTTTCACACTGTATTTTTTTCCTTTACCTATAATGACCTTGTTTATTTTATATGAGTTTACTGACAGAATGTGGGACATTTAGCCATGCTTCTGTATTAATGAAATTTTAATGAAATGAGCCTAAACCATATTGTCTTTTCCTCTTCTCATTTTTTTAGCCAATAACTGGAATATTTGATATTTTGGTCATTAGACATAAAGAAATGCTGTCAAGTTTCAGTCTCCTGGATTAGGCTAGGAGATCTGAGCTGGCTGCGTGCAGTTATTCTGATTTCAGACAACCCTAGTTTAGTTTACAAAAAAGATCTGTGCTGGTTTTGGACTGTTTAAGGCTGTACAGCAGCGCAGAGATTGCTGTGTGATCTGGGATTTGACTAGAGAAGACCCTCCTGATCACACCTTGGGCTTGGGGGTAGTTTTGGTTCCTCTGCTCAGACAACCTTGGTTATTGATCCCAGCTGATCAACTGCTGCAGAGCTCTGACCTTGTTATGCTTTTCAGGACTCATTATTTACGTGTTTTGGGCATTTTTTGACTTTGTCCATGCTATCTCAGCCCTCACATTTTTCTGGGTAATGGGGAATGGATTGTAAGCTAGTCTGAAGTAAATGGTAACATCATGGCTTTAACTACAAGGAAAATTTGGCTTTTGGACTTTCTGAATCTCTCATACATCTCCAAGTCTGGGTCTTCATCCTTAATAAAAAGAAATATTCTTGGAAATCATCTTAGAACATCTGTAGAAATGCAGCCATCACAGCTTAAGACATTTCATACATACATAACTGACTCATTTTTCACATTGCTTTTCTCTTCTGTGTTTCCAAAGGAAATGAAGCAAATACCATTTTCTTGAATACATACATTATGAACATGTGTGAGTGTCAGTGTGTGTCTGCCCACCTTACCCACAATAACTTTTGATTCTCTGAGCTACTTTCATCCATGTTGGAAAAAAAAGTTTAAAGATCTAAAACAAATAGAAAATAGATCTAATTTTGTTTAATTAATTTAGCTAGTAAGCAGGTTTGAAAAAAATATTTCTGCTCCTTATTAGCTGCATCATTAGCAGTTTCACTCTGAGATTTCACTCTGAGAACAGAGCGCTTTCATGAACACGCAAACTCAACATGCAGCTAAAATCTAGATCTTAGTAGATATGTTTTCTTTAAGAAGGCAAGTTTGGTAGTTTCTGTTCATGGAAGAATTTATTCCACAAATATAGGGGCTGGCTGTTAAACATCTTGGGTGCAATAAAACTCATATTCTGTTAGAGCATCATAATTACAAATTCCAAATAAATCTAAAAAAAGGTTATATTCTGATAAATGATGAGGCTGTCCTTGCCTGTTCCTGTTGACTGGAGTAGTCTGACTAAAAGACACATCTTGAGCCAGCTCAAAATGTCTAGTGTCAAATGTCAAAAGGTCTAGTGGAAGGTGTTACTGCCCATGATAGGGGTTTGGAACTGGATGAACTGTAGGGTCCTTTCCAGCCCAAATCATGCTGGGATTCTGTGATTTCCAGATTTGGAATTTGTGATTTCCTCTTCAGTTGAGTCTCTGACCCGGAAAAGAAAACTTCAGCTTCTGGCACAAACCTGCATTTTCCCATTTGTGCAAATCTTAGGACATTTATTAGGCAGTATTATGCAAAGATGGTGCTGCTTTGCCTTCAGCTCGTTCTTGTTTAGAAAGGCATTAAAAGGAGAAAAAAAATTTCTAGCTGTCTTGTACTGTTCAGCATAATTGTTTTCAAGTACTTGAGATTTATACCGCTGTGAAGAATAATATGAAACTGCAAGTGAGAAAAAACTCATCAGTGATAACAGGGAAGAAACATGTCAATCTTTAGTGAGATGGAAAAAACAGCCCTTGCAGATCTGCTGGAAATAGCTGTTATGATTCAATGCACACCATCCATCCTCCTCGGCAAAGGTCCAGCTGTTTCTGGCATTCAGAAAGCGAACTGCAGCACAGGATTTTCTGGGAGAGAGCAGAACGAGGAGCCCTTCGCTCCTCTTCACCGAACTGCCCGGCCCCAGGCGCCTATGTCCAGAGCGCGTCCAAGCCTGGAAGCGTGCTAAACAAATGCAGCAAAACCGGAGCCTTGAGCCAGAGAGACAGAAGCAAACCTCAAATTCAAGGGGGTTGGCTGTGATTTTTCAGCGATTTCCTTGCAGGCAGCCTTATCGATCGGATTCTTTTTATACTTTCTCTCTGCCACATGCAGCCACAACTGGATGCCTTGCTTTTCAGCTGCACCCCGGAGACATTTTATTTCATTTTTCTAATTTGATCCGAGGATTTTCAAACAGACAAAATTTACTGTTTTTCATAGAAATCTTCAGGAAAACAAGTTACAATTGCTGTAATATCCGGAGCAGCGGCCAGGCCCGGGGCTGTGACACTGGCGTTCGCGGTGTTGGGGTTCAGGCGGCTGCAGAGGCCCCGCAGCGGCTGTGAGGCGCCTGGAGGTGCGGAATTTATTCCTTTATTGTTCCCTGCTGGCGGTTCGCTGCAGTCTGCCCCTGGCCTCGGTTTTGTTAGAAAACTGCAAACAGCCCAATGTCGTGATGGGTGATGTGTGGCAGGATGATGTCCTCCCCTGCCGGATTTCGTTCCAGGAGTGGTGGCCAGCTGTTAATTCCTAGAATTCGGGGGTACGTGGCTGCGTTCGAACCGCGCAGCACGCCCCAGCCCGCGCAGAGAACGCGCAACGTATTTTGTCCCTTCCAGTTTCCCGTACCCGCCCGCCGAGCCATGGCGGGACGGTGGGCGCCGCTTCCCACGCGTCCAGAAACACCGAGAGAACTGTCGTTCCCGGCATGCTCTTTGTCACCGCGCATGTGCAGTGTTCACTCGAGTGCCCATCTTGGCACCCGCTTTCTTCAGCTCCTCACGGTCGAGGGGCAACAGAACTACAATTCCTAGCGTACCTCGAGGCGCCCGCGCATGCGCAGCGCGCTCCACCGCCATCTTGGCCCGAGTAAACGCTGTCGCTGCCGCCGCTAAACAAACCCGAGCGCGGCATTGGCGAACGGTGGCGAGTGAGGGGAAGGGGGGCGGCGCGGCTGCCGCGGAGCCTTCGATGTACTGGGCACGGCCGGGCAGGTGGGTCCTGCTCCCCGCCCTACCCGGGGCTGTCCGCCTTGGGGAGAGGGGCAGCTCCGTTTCCGGGACGGCGGGGACCCGCCGCCCCGTTACGGGCCCAGGGCAGCGCCCCGGCCCCCGCCCGCCGGCGCTGCCTCTCCGCCCGATGCGGGGAAGCAGCGCCAGCCGCCGCCCGCTCCGTCTCTTTTTCCCCGAGCCCGGAGGGGACCTAGCGCCGCTGGCTCCGGCCGGTCGCCCGCGCCCAGGGCCCGGGAAGGGCGGGCGGGGAGTGCCCGGGTGGCGGCTGCCTTCGAGCGCCCTTGCAGGAGACCCTTCCCCTGTCCAGCCCCCCGCTGGAAGCTGCGACGGCGTCAGGGCTTTTGTTCCCTGTGCCCACCCTCCCCACCCCCACTGTCGTGCCGTTCCCTGCCCGGCCCAAGCCCCGCTTGCCCAGCTCGCCTCCGGATGCTCTTTTTCCTTTATTTTCCTCGTCGCGTCGGGGAAATAGGCCCTCTCGCCCCGCCACCCCCGGAATCTCGCTGCGTTGGGATCGAGGTGTTCCCGTGTTTGGCTTATTTTTGGGGGGAGGGAGCTGGTCTTGGTATGTAGAGAGCAAATTTTCAGACACTCTGTTTTTGACATCCTGTCATATAATATAGGCTGGCGCAAAATGCATTCTCTGGGGGGAAGGGGAGCGTGCGGTGCGCTGGAAGAAATCTTTTAATAGGTACTCTGCATAAAGAGAGGGAGGAGACTCGAACATCAATTTGGATAGCGTTGCAGCGTGAAAAAAAAGGCTTGAGAAGGAGATAGGAAACTGTAAAAAGGCTTGGGTGATGCATGTGAGCTAGAGAGTATAGGAAGTCCATGCCCTTGTGAAACAGCTGAATTCCTTCATGCCACTACAAAGATTGGGATGGGGATGGGAGTGAATATGTCGGTGGAGTTATGAGCAGGCTGAGAGGAGTTTACATTAATCGGCATGGGAAATAAATAAATTATGGGCTTGAGCATTTATATTCCTTTTCCAGCGAGGCTGAGCTCTGTGGGAGCACAGACACAAGGGAAGGATGCCTGTGGTGTGGCCAACTCTTCTGGACCTCAGTAGGGATGAGTGCAAGAGGATCCTTCGCAAACTGGGTACAGTAAGATACAATTTGTGGGTCTGTATTTTGCTCTTTTAAGATTTGTCTTCATGCTGCTTGCATGAAATATTTGATGTGTCTAAGGCAACTTGCAAGTAATTTCCTGCATTTTCCATTGGTTTGACAGCCCTGGCATAAAGTTATGTTTGGCCAACACTCCCAACCCTAGCAAAATGATTAGAGAGGAATTGTTTTGATTTGTTTGAATCTCTCTTGGATGTTCTAGCTGCTGTGTTGCAGGGCTGGGTTTCTCTGTCACTATTAACATGGAACAACATTTTCTGGAAAGGCAAATCTTTAGAGTTTTTTTTTTTGTTTTTGTTGCTGTTTGTTTGTTTTGTTGTGGGTTTTTTTTCCCCCCAGTTCTGTATTAGACATTTTTTTGTACCCCAAAAAAACATAGCAGAATCTTGGTTTAAACTGGCACAGGGATAAATTAAAGTATTGAAGTTATTATTGTGAAGACATAAAACAGAGTTTTAAAAAGTGCTGTTTGTGATTTGCAGTTGCATAGGTTGTCAGGGAAGTGGGAAAACTATGCCCTTGCTCAACTGCCCATAACCACAGGAGCCTTTTTCATTGTTTCAAATGTAGCTCAGTATTTGAGGCCCCTGCACAAGAGATAGACACTGGGAGGTATTTTTGTTCTCTGTCCTTGTAGATCTAAGGGTATGAGGAGAGATACTTCCATGTTTTGGAAAGTAACAAAAACATTTGCTTCTTCCTCATATATCTGCTTTTGGCTACTGCAGGGGAGAGAATCCTTTGTTAGACCTTTGATTTGATCCAGCATAGTTGGTTTTGAGTTCATATGGCTGAATTTGTGTAATTAAGGATTTTGGGGTTTGCCAGTTAAATGATACTAGATGTGATTTAAAAAAAAAAGCCTTAGATTTTTCAGAGTTTCTTCTGAGGACCATAATCTAGGAGATGGTGTCAAGAAGAAAGTTGAAGCTCCCTGTAACTTCCCGTGACTGTCAAGTGACAGCTTTTCTTGTTCTCATTTTGCTTGACTGCTAAGAGATGGGGTGCTGTATTTCTTAACTGTGCCATGGTTCTCATACATTGTGGAGCCATCCACTTTGTTTTTTGGGAGTTGAAAATTTCCCTCCTTTTGCCCTTCTTACTTCATTTCTTGGGAATATAGGATTTGCCTGCTGTTGAAACAGTGATGTAGATGTTGCACACAACATTGCAACAAGCTGTACTATCTGTTACGGTGGCAGCCCTAAGAAAGGCTCAAGAAGTACAAAAACTAGGAGAAAGTTCAGAGTGCCAAAAGCTTTTGACCAGATCTGTGCTACTAAGTTTCATTAATGTAGCTGCTGGCTGGAAGCGTGGAAAAAAGCTTCCACCCAAGCTGACAGCGGTGTGCTGGCAGAGCCTTGCTGGTGCAGCTGAGCCCAAACAGAACTGCAGCTACACCTTCTTCAAAGACATAATCTAGGCTGACAGGAAAGAAAAAAAATAAATTCAAAGAAATAATAATTTTTGTTTTGCTGGCATGAGGTGTGTCCCCACAGGGGGACCCTGCCAGCAGGGAAAGGCTGAGACACTGACTCTGTGAGCAGAGAGGAGGCACACCACGGGACTGAGGTGTGAAGGAGCACAGGCAGGGGGAGCAGTAGATGTGGGACAGTCACATTCAGCAATAGCCATCTGCTTTAGAGGGTCTTGCTTTTCCAGTTTACAGCCCAATATCTAATTTGGCTAATGGTACAGCAGTAGTGAGAGTACTCTTGTAAGGAGTGAAGCAGGGAGGTAGGTGATGCTAAAATGTATCTCAAGGTTTGCAGGACCTGGCGTTGATTATAGTTTATTACTGAACGAGGTGATGATGATAGCACCTAACACTAGCAATAATGATATTTACTTGCCAAACCCATTTTAGCTATTTAATGTGTTTTGTACTGGAAAGAGAACGCACCATTTAGTGATTGCTGCATAAACACAAAGGGCAGGAAGTTACAGCTGTTCTGTAATCCTTCCTAGTTTCCAAAAGACCAGAATGTGCACTTTTACAGCTTTAGTGTAGAGGATCTTTATTTATCATTCAGAAAGAAAAAGAAGTGTGCCCTTGATAAATAATTATATGGTTGCATCTGAGAATTACTTTAAGTTGTTAACAGGTGAAAAATAATAAGAATCATAAATATTGTAACATGGTTGTCTAAATAAATGTTGATATCAGTAAGAACCGTTGCATTAATTAGTGAATGTTTTATAACTGGAGCTGTAAATGCTTCTGTAGGTCGCTCAGCATCCCTGTGCAGGCTGCATAGTTAACCAAAATTACTCTCCTTTTTGTTTTATCTTTTTAATTGGGGCAGGAAAGCAGAATTTCTTTTCAGCACAATTCCTTGATTTCATTTGCAAATTAGCTCTTTGGAATCCTAAACTGAAAGCTTTTCAGGATATCATCAGTCTTTTCTTTTGCAGCAAACTTTGGCAATATTAGGTTTTGGCCTGCACCTTTTATTCTTGGTTTTGGTTAACTGGGGTCTGTTGAGGGTTTTTTTGGGTTGGCTGCTGAAATGCAGGTGTCAAATGAAAGGTACCTATGTAAGGATCAAAAGACTTTGTGCTTATGGTTTCCCTAAACTGTGCAAAGCTGAGAATACCAAGTCATTCTTTGCCAAATTAGCAGGCTTTGTTATTTGCATTAGTTGTATCTTCACCCTGTTTAGTAGGACAAAATTCAAAAACATCAGTAGCCTTTTACCATTCCATTTTTCTTAAGTGCTGATGGCATGACATCACAGTCACGTGAAATTATACGTTTCTGGTAAATCAGAGTTGTATTTTTGTTAATCTTTGGGGTAGCTCTATGTTTAAGAGTAGCTGGATTGTTTTCTTTTATGTTGAGTAGGTTTAATTCAGTGTGTTGCATTTCTTTCCTATTCAAGAAGTTGTACCATATCAAATAAACAGGCATAAAAGGTTGTGGGGATCATATTTAACAAACTAGAACTGATGTTCTCTGTGCAAATTAAGGAAAGGCATTCCAAACAAACCCGTTGCTCTTTTCATAGTGTATTTCTTCTCCAAGCCAAGCTTTTCCTTAGAACTCTTAATAATATGTGTTAAGAAAATTTTGTACTACTCTTCAAACAGTTTATTCAAGCTTTTTGCCTGAATTGTCAGAGAGAGCTTGACACATTACTTTGGGTTTATAAACTGGATAATCCTCTGTGATGAGACAGTTGTTTCGTAGAGTTCCAAATAATCAATCTCTTTTGAAAAAGCACTAAATAATTGAAAGACAGGTTCTTCTTAATGATTTTGAAAATTATTAGAATACTGTCAGTAATATGGAAAACAACATTTTTTTCCCCCCTTTGCTGTGAGCATTAAATAGAAATATTATTCGCTCTAATTCTTCAGAACTGGAAGCCTATGCAGGTGTCATCAGTGCCTTACGTGCACAGGGAGACCTTACAAAAGAGAAGAAGGATCTTCTTGGAGAACTCTCTAAAGTGCTTAGGTAACCCTGATCTTTTTAAACTAAGAACTGTCACATGTTTTTTTTTAAGGTGTTACATGCTTTTTCTTTTACCGGGATCACAATGTAAATCTGAATTTGGAGAAGTAATTCTCCATGTTGCCAAGGTTTCATTCCTGTTCTCCTTGGAGTTTTAGTAGGGAAAACAAACATTCTTAAGTGGTATAAGCCTTACTGTTTTGTTGGTGCTTTATGAGATATTGAATGTTAAAAGGGTTACAGCCAGGTCATGAATGTACACTGGCTTGTGTTTTCATCAAGGTAGAACTCTTAAGATCTTTGAGCCCAAGGTGCCTCAAGAAGGAATGCTGCATGTCCTGTATGAATTTTTCTGCCATATCCTTTAAATGTATTGTTCTCATTAGGAAGTTGGATTCTGGCTGTTTTTCAAGGATACCCTGTGAACAGTAATATTCTTTTCATTCTTCAGTAACATTTTTGAGCAATAATACAATTAATTCTCATTGTGATAGCAAGGGTTAAGTGACAATCTCTTAAATGTAAAGTCCTGTTCCCTTTCTTCTCTTAGACAGATTATTCATAAGTTTAATTTTAACTGGAATTTTTAGATGAATGTTCATGTCTTCATCTGAATAAAATATATTGTCTTATTGTTTTTTCAATAGTATTTCAACAGAGCGACATCGTGCTGAAGTTCGGAGAGCAGTAAATGATGAACGACTAACAACGATTGCACACAAGTAAGTTCCACATCATTTTGGCACTGATTTCCAGAAGTACCTTTTGGGAAATCCATTACACCTTAACTGAATAGCAGGGTTTTGAAGACTGGTGGTGGTTTAAAGAACCAGTAGTTAAAATGCTGTATGTATGAAGGAATTTCTGTATCAGATCTACAGGAACCTAGAAACAGTTATTTAGTACCATTACATTTTAGATCCAAGGACATCCCATTCACTGTACAAGTACAATGTAAGAAAAAGTTTTTTGGCATGGAGACCTTTCTGTAAGATAGACCAGAATAAAGAGAATGGAGAGAATAGGTAGGATGAACATGTTTGCTTTTGTTTGTTCATTTGTTTGTTTTGCTTTTAATTTTATTTTAATTTGTTTTGAAAGACTCTATTAAGAGGAAAGAGAAAACTACATAGGAAAGACAAAGAGAGGGAAAGGGGTAATAAATTAGTGGAAAACAGTGTATCAGCATAGAAAGGAAAAAATGGTGAGAGTAGAAAAATCTGCAGCAAGCTGATGGCATCAGTGTCCACCACTCTCTGTGATGCAGCTGCCATGCTGGCATCAGCTGGGCTGGCTCCTCCTTGCATTTGCTTTCACAAGCTCCACATGATTTGGAGAAGTGAAGGAGCAATATATCAGGTGATTGATATGTATCAAAGATATGTATCTTTGATAATTACTTAATAGTCTTACTGTTAAGGATTGTCTTTCAACAGAGCTGCATTGTAAGTGTCTGTGGTTTTTTCCTGTGTTACAACTGTTGATTTTTTTGACTGTTGTATCTTAGGTGTTGTAAGGAGGAAAGAAGGGAAATAATATGAAGAGCAGGACACTAGGAGTTAGCAATTGTTTGATCCAAGTCTAGTCAAAATCAGAATACTGGTTTAGTGCTGTAGAAGGACTTTTAAGTTTTCATTTTCAAGTTTAAAGATTAAGAAATATGCTGTTTGCCAAACTAAACCCACCAACTTCCTTATGCCTTTATAAAGAAATGGGGGGAGATAATGAAAAGCATATAGTTGTCAAATCAGGATTCTTCTCCTGAATCGACTTTTCCTTTTAAGTAGGACTTTTGGTCTTGGCATTTTGCAGAACATGTCCTGAGGTGTTGCACTTCAATGCAGTCTTATAGTCCAGACAAGGTGCAATTTTGTAGCACTGCTTTTCTTTATTTTTCCTGTGCTGATTCCTTATGAGTGATGGTTGGTAGTATAGTATTTGTCTTAAATAATTATGTTATTATACCAGTTAAATGTATTACATTCTTAACTCATTGGGAAAGCCTACTTTGCTAGTTTTTGTATCCTTTATTTTTTGTTTTTAAAATGTATTTTTTGTAGCTCTCTTTATATGATGAGCATATGTATGAGGAATGCTGAAGCATATCAAGATTTAACAACAGAGCAGATACTCTGCATTTTACAAACTACTTCTTAGTAGTTCTTGCTGCAACTTGCTTGAAATATTTCATGTGAGAAGTTATTTTTTAGAATGTATTAATACATTAAATGGGCTGATTTGCTTAAAAACATTACAACATTGAAAAATAATTTGCCATTTTGGTTTTGCTGATTTGACAAATGACTCATGTAAAACAGTCAAAAATATTTCTCCATCTAGATAAGAACAGTGTTTTTATGAAACATTTTAGTGTGGGTGTAAATACTAAGGTTAAGAGCAAATTAGAGCAAAGACTGCTTGCTATTTAGAAAGATGCTTAGGGTGTGTTTAAATAATCTCATGTTCTGTCACCTTGTTTGGGACTACTTTAATAAGCATTAGAAACTCTTCTGTTCGGGCAAAACAAAATTTGCCTTAGAAGCTGAAAATCCATTTCAATAGTCTTTTATGATATCTGTTGGGTTTCTTGGTATTTTTGTAATCTGGAAGTAGAGAGTATACCAACTATACCTGAATAGTAGCTAACCTAATGTGGGAGGTTTGAGTATGGTGTTTACACACTTCTGGCCCTTGAACAGCTCTGTAAAATAAAACAACAAAAAAAACAACTCTAGAATTTAAAATGGGAGGTTTTTTATATCAGGTGACAAAAATGCAAGGGCTTTCATGAAATAAAGTTGAGTATTAGTGCTCTAGTGTATCTTAAACTTGCACTATTGGGGAAAAAAATGTACTTAAGATACTGAGTATTTGGAAACTCGTCAAAATACTTACAGAACATTCATTTCTGTTTAGTATGTCTGGACCAAACAGCTCTTCCGAGTGGTCCATAGAAGGTCGTCGACTGGTACCACTGATGCCACGACTTGTTCCACAAACAGCTTTTACTGTTACTGCAAACGCTGTTGCCAATGCAGCCATTCAGCACAATGTGTCTCTTCCAGTTCCTGCAGAAACTGGAAACAAAGAAGGTGAGAGAAAGATGGGATTCTGCTGCAATCTATGGGAATGTAAAAACAATGTCACAGTAGAAATCCGTGTCTTAGATTTAAAATGTTAAATATGAAATTAATATTAAATATTTTAAAGTGTTAAATATTAAAGATATTTTTTTGAGGCCAGGTTGGATGGGGCTTGGAGCAACCCAGTCTAGTGGAAGGTGTCTCTGCTGATGGCAGGGGGTGAGCTTTAAAGTTCCTTCCACCCCAAACCATTCAATGAAGCTATGAAAAAGAATCCCAATCTTTCTTATCAAACATTATTCACAGAAATGTAAAACACCCCTTTTCTTGAAGATACCTTTGTGGTATTTGCAGCATTAATCTGACTGCTTTGTGTTATTGACACTCTAGCAACTGAAATATAAAAACAACCCCATTTGTGAGGAAATAACATTCACTGATTACTTCTTCAGCTTGGTAACTTTAGAAACTTGGACTAATAGCTAGATTTTGTAAAGTTCTGTAAGTGATGAAAGCTATTTCAGAATGCTTTGTTTTAAGAATGCAAATAGGTTTTGGTGAAAGTCAAGAAAATACTGCTTTGTGTTTTTTCCTTCATATTAAATGTACTATGGTAACAACTAAAAAGGTTGCTTTCTGCTTTCCCTATGATTTTTAAATAATGGTTCTACATATTCCATCTAGCTTGGCTGAGCAGTCTTGAATTCGGCTTCATATAACTGGAGAATGTGTAACACTTGAAACAAGCTGTTTCAAGGTTTTGTGAGAAATACTGTATCACTGTGCTATTACTTAAAAGCAGTGGTTTAAAGAAGCTGATTAGCACAATCAGTTCTTCACTACTGAAGGAATATTTTGTTTTTTTCAACTGATGTTACTGTTGAGGCAGTAACACTTCTCTATCAGTAACTAGTCTAGATGCGATCACTGACAGAAAAGCAAAAACATCGACATACTGAATTAATACTAAAATTAGACATAATAAGAAATTATAAAATAAAACAAAGATTAATACAAAAAAATCTCACATTGGCAGCACAGATTTCTGGGGATGGGAGTTTAGATTTTTGTGTCATCTTTGAAGACCATTAATTCCATGGCCAGGCTTAGCTTAAACTGGGGAGTATTCCGCAGTAACAGGAATGCAGAGGCAAATGCACAGATAATGACCCAGTAAGTCTTTGGCTTCCATTTCAGTTGTAAAACTAGTGATAGAAAAATGGGTTTCTGCACTTCAGTTATATGGAAGGTGTCTTTTCTCCTCTTCAGTGGTGGTTTGCTATTCCTACACAAGTACCACTTCAACCCCAACATCTACCCCTGTTCCAAGTGGCAGTGTAGCAACAGTGAAGTCCCCCAGACCTGCCAGTCCAGCCTCCAATGTAGTCGTCTTGCCAAGTGGAAGTACTGTTTACGTCAAAAGTAAGTGATATTAGCAACTGATTAACAAAAGAGAAAGAAAGGGACAGCGTGGCTGAAGCACAGACTGAGTTAAACACTCCAACATTGGGCAAGTCATTTTAAGGCCTTTGTGCCTTCATTTATTTTAGAGAATGGATTTATTGCTTCCCTTTTTCAGATAAATAGTGTTCAGGATTAATCCACTACTGCAAAGTGCTGCAAAGAGCACTAAAGCTACAAGAACAACAAAAGAAAAATATTTTGATTATTAAATATAGAAATTTCTGTATACCAGTGAATTTCTGATCCATCTTATTGAGAACTAATGCATAGTAGTCACTTACTTAAATTAGAAAAAGTCCAGCTTTTCCTCTTTCACAGTTGACATAGAACTTTTTTTATTTTTGGATGCCATTTGGCAAGGGTTTGTGCTTACATACTATGTCTGGGCATTTTGAGATTTACCTGGAAGTCAGTCTTAGTGAGGCTCGTGTTCCTCAGCAGAAAAAGGTTTCCCTGTGAAAGCTTCATATTAATTCCTGCCAGAGAGCCATCTTCAGGTATTTAAATCTGGAAATCCAGGACATAGAACCTAAAAAGAGTCTTGTTTCTTGAGTGTCCCCATGTATGTGTCCCCATCTTTGGATAATAAGTCAGCTAGTTCTAAAAGCACATTATGTTCTCATATATATGCCCTCATCATGGGTAATTTCATTTTACTGTTAAAATATTTCCTCCAGTTCTTATTTGATTCTGTCAAAACAAAAAGTAAAGATTAATAGTGAAGTAGATAAATTCTATTTTTATGATTGCTCTGTATACCTTTAATATTTTAAAAGTTACATTGAGATGAAAATAATGAGGGATGGGACCACCATGCTATTTAAGAAGATTTATTGCTCAAATAAGCCAGATGAGATATCAGTCTCAAAGGTGTGAGATTTGGAGAGAAGCAACAAGTCAGCCATAGCTCAAGGTAGTAATGGGTTTCTTCCTCACATAGCAATATATAACATTTTGGTCCAATAGACAGTTAACACAAAACTTGTTTCTGATTAATAATAACCTATTACCTTTGCCTAATTTTGCTGCACTGTGTCTGTCTTTCAGGCAATAAACTGATAGATCACGTACAAACACACCTGTAAATCAAAGCCTTTAGTGTCAGTAGGAGTTTCCATTTTTCTGTTTCCCACATCTCCCCTCTCTCTGCACTAAAAAATTACCTTTACAGAACCAAGGAGCTCTAATTCCTGAAGTTTAGTGGAAGATAAGGCGTCTACCATTCTCATGTACTTACTGGAGCAGTAGTGGATAAGCATAAGGTGTCTAAACCTGAAGCATTAGCTAAAGTCACTCAAACATTGGTTCTAGACTGGCTACACTACTAAAGACAAACAAAGAAAAATTTAAACTTAACAGTTGATTGAACTCCATATTTCTCTAAGGTTATCTTTTGGTAAAAGGTTCTTTTCTCAAATTTCTCATTTTCAAACAAATTTTTCAGCATATTCTTTTTTTTTTGTTTCTTCCCAATCTTATTCATGGACTAACCAAGGATAAGATACAAAGTTATTCTGTGCACATTGAATTTTTTTAAAAAATTGGACATCTTCGGATTCTTTTGCAAATTCCTTTTTATATTCTTCTTCAAGAATAGGAAGGCAAGGGCTAATACCACACTTTTCCCAAAAAAGCTTTACAATATTCCTGTTTTTTATACCCTTTACATTGATATAAAACCCAAGGTTCACAGCTCTACAAATGGAACAAAAATAATGTCCAATGTCCTCCAGGGAAATGAAAAGATGGCTCTTGTTTTAAGGTCCAAATGGTTGAGACTCCAGATGTGCTGTTTAAGCAGGCAAAAGTCTATCAGCTGAAAACGCTGATCCTTAACATCACTGAATGATCTTTCAAATCCTGAAACAGGGAATAACTGAAGAAAAGTAGTAGAGACACAACATTATGATGATAAGGTAAAACTCCTGTTGGCAAACTGTCTGTGTAGTTTTCAGACATAATTGTATCTTACCTGTCTTACTTCTGGTCTTGTTTTGACTACAAAGATTGTATGGTGACATCTCTGTTCACTGGGTCTCATGTTTTCAGAGGTGGTCAGTGTCTGGTCAGATGAATAGGTGACTCTTGAACCTGCTAGTAAAACATAGGCATACCTCTTCTTAAAGTTAATGAATCATTTAGATTTAACTGTGGTACACTTAATTGTGAATTCATATTTTATGAACTTTTCTAAATTTTTTGTGTAAATATTTCATTATTCAAAATGAATTGTGTTCCAAATTTCTAATTTACACGCTACATTAATTGAATGTTCTTAGGGCATTGATTCCTTTTGCTTTTAAAAGTGGGATGTTCTTCTTTTATCATGCACATGAATATCAACACAAAACTACACACATAATGAATGAAAACTTGCAGTAGTTAGAAATTAATTAGATAATAAACATGATTAATAACACACATGAGATTTAATGACTATTAGCCACTAAAATACTGTACCAGCATCTCAGAGTCTGCTAACAGCTGATGAACCTCAAATCAGTGAAGGACTGGATAACCACCTCCAGAAATGACTCTCCCAGCCCACTTCAAAATTGATCCAGCTGTCATATTAATAGGGTCAAATTTCCAAGTCAGAAGTCACTCAAATATTGATTTGATGCAGAAAACATCAGAATTGTTGTCAAACATTCCATCCAGGTAAAGTTAAGGCCTGGCCTTGGCCTAGGCCTTAAACTGGAAGGATGTTTCTTAACTAATTTTCAAAACAAGGTTCTTAATAATAGCAGCTATGAGATGCTTAAAGCACAGAAACAGTTGTAGTGCATTTGTGTAAAGCAAATTATTAGAAATCTTAGGCAACAGACCAATAGAACTATCTAGCAGTTGGTTTAATCTGAAGTTTCTCTCATGGTAGCTGATTTTCATCACCAATGCATTTTCCTGGAATTCTGGAAGCACTAAAAAACAATAAAGCTACACTGGATCAAGCAATAGCAAGCCTTCTTAAACAAGGGAAGGAGTTAAAGAGCAAGAAAACCCTGTACAGGAACAGCTGTATAACTTGTTCAAGGAGATGCATCTGCAGTTAGAAAACAAAAAGATCTCAAATGACACGTGTCTTAAAGGTAATTACACAAAAATTGTAAAGCATATGAAAAGCTGGCTAGAAATACAGTAATAATACCTTATGAGTAATACCTATAAAAATTAGTGAATTCACATCATGTAATCAATGTATCAGTGACAACAGTCTTAAGAAGTTGAGGTAACACTTCTCTAGATCTTCATGTATTTATGACAGTAAGGTGAAACAAAGCAAAACACTAAAACAGCTTACGATTAAGAACTGTCACAATATAGAACCATCAGTCACTTTTCTGAGCTATCTATAGGGGACAAAAACTGCAGAGATTGTTACAAATAATAGAACCTTCAATGAAATCAAGGGTGTAACAGACTGTATATTTTTCCATCTGCAAGCAGTTGTTTATCAGTGTTTCATCACAACTATCTCAGTCATAATCATCTTATCTCTAAAAGAAAACAACTATACTCCACAGTTTAAATAAGCATCCTTTAACAAAGCTTGAGACAATTTAGATTGAACACCTAATTTAATATGAATGAAATTTGACAGAAATCTTAAACATTACTCAGACCTAAACATATTGAAACTTAACTTTGCTTAACTCTATCAACACTTAATTTGTATCAAAAGAAAACATAACTCATTAGGACTCTATTATTACAAAAAAGGCAACTGAAAGTTTGGTATGTAACTTCTGAATATAACATAGGAGCAACATGGATTTACTATAGAGATTTTAAAGATGTGACAAATACATTATGATTTTATGTAATTTGCCCTTGAGAATAACCCATAGTAACTGCAGATATTATTGAAAATACTCATTCTCAGTAGGAATTTTTCTTAAATTCTTAATTTAATTCTTAAATTTTTCTTAAAATTCTTAAAGGCTTAAGTTTATTAGGACTTTTAAAATATAGTTTTACTAGAGAAAAATCACAACAATGCAGGGTTTGGCAAATTGCCATTCAGCTTTTGTTGTACTTTGCAGAAACATCAAATTCAATTTTTAATTAAAATCCGAAGTCCAGATGGATATATATGCTGTCATGTGTTTTTATAGCAAAAAGATTCACAATGACCTTATTAAAATTGTGGAAAAAACAAGCAAACAGGTAATATATGGTTAACTTAACTTTGTCTTCTTGTACAGTGAAATTTTCCTGGCTAATTATTTTTTAAACCATGAATGTCTTCTGTAGATAGCATTAATGAGAAGGTTGTTTATCGGTAGCTGTAAATCAATATTTTGACATTAGGTTTTAAAACTGATTACTTCAAGGTAACTTTTTAATTCTGTTAATATTTACTCTAAACATTTCTAAAGAGGGTTTATTTGAATTTTCTAAGAGACCACAGTAAACTCTCCAGTAAAACTGTAAAACCGCAAGAAGTCATAATTACTTAAAAACACAAAGTTAATTCTAAAAGGGTATATAAAGACATTGTAAGAAAACAATCATGACTTTTTAACAAACTGGATACTATCCTGGTGCTTCTTCTTGGAGAGGGAGCGGGGGGCAGAGTGGCCGTGCTGTGCCACTGCTGCAGTTATCT
The DNA here is from genome assembly GCF_001522545.3 of Parus major. NCBI lineage: Eukaryota > Metazoa > Chordata > Aves > Passeriformes > Paridae > Parus > Parus major. The sequence continues at coordinate 101,913,191 of NC_031768.1, forward strand.
CTAGAAGGTTCATCACCATCCCACACAAACACTCACAGAGGGGAAAAATGGGGAGGAAAAGAACCCACAAAGTTAACTTAAGAAATGCATTTCTTTCTCTCAATATAGTCTTATCTCTCATTGTTTGCAGACAGAGGGAAAAGGAACAATTTTACAAAAACAGGCAATGTTAAGTGGAGAGCAGCGGCAGCCATTGCAGCTTCTTTATCAACCTTTAATTACAGTGATGAATTGCAAACTAGATGCATTGTATTTTTACAATTTTTTTGGCTATTTTGTCTCCCTTTGAACCTGCCTGAGCCACCAGGGCTCTGCCCAACTGTTCCTGTAATTGTGGCTATTTGTCCAGTGTGGCCTTGGAGCTTCTTGTGCAGCAGCTCTGCCATGGGGGTGCCTCTGCTCTCTGTGCACGCTCCAGTGCTCCCCCATGCCCCCCTGGATTGAGTGGAAACCAATCTAAATCTGGCTTCTCTTCAAAGGTAGAGTTAATACTTTGCTCCTGTACGTCCACAATCGATTTAAAAGCATCAGATATCTCCTTTTTTCTTATCTCTTACTCTCCCCCCTCTCTCTAAGGGTGGCATAGCCAAGAATGCTATCTTTACCTCCCAGCAGTGGGACGTAAAGATGGCTGCTGCTGTGATACAGGTAGAATTACGGGGTTCACAGCCTGTGTAGATTGCTCGTTAATGATCTTAATTAACAAAAAGTATGGAAAAATCAGCAAAGGTAGCCATCTCTTACAGCATTCCAGAGAAACTTTCTAAAGGCTGACTTGAGGTCCATATCAAGCCAATTCCATGGCTTGAGAAAAATGAGGAAGTCTCTTAACTCTTGTTAAGTTGTTGTAGCATAATTACTTCTTACAATTTTTTTTTTTGATTTATAATAAACATCCTTTTTTTCCTTTGAAATTTCGTGACCCATCCTAAGTTCCCCAGTCCTCACCTGACATCTTGTCAGATGATGAAAATGAGCACTCCTTCCACCTTTGTCCAGCAAGAGACTGTGTAGGCTTCCTTTCAGCCTTTCTTCAGTGTGTGTTGCAGTCTTCCTTTCAGAATAAAGCTTTATTCCCAGGATAGCATCCACTGGGGCTTTCTTGACTTGTGATTCCCAGCGTTCAACCTCACAGAGACACCACATTGTCAAGATGAAAATAAGGAGGGATGGGACCACCATGCTATTTAAGATGATTTATTGCTCAAATAAGCCAGATGAGATGTCAGTCTCAAAGGTGTGAGATTTGGAGAGAAGCAACAAGTCAGCCATAGCTCAAGGTAGCAATGGGTTTCTTCCTCACATAGCAGTATATAACATTTTGGTCCAATAGACAGTTAACACAAAACTTGTTTCTACTTAATAACCTATTACCTTTGCCTAATTTTGCTGCACTGCATCTGTCTTCAAGCCAGTAAACTGATAGATCACATACACACACATCTGTAAATCAAAGCCTTCAGTGTCAGAAGGAGTTTCCATTTTTCTGTTTCCCACAAAGTTATTTAATTGTTATTTATTAAAAAATATTATTTTTATGCTATATGTATACATCTGTGTAAGCTTCTAGCCTATCAGAAATGTCACATAGTACATAAATATAGTGTTACTTGAAAAAAGACATCGTTAATGTCATAAACCCATGAAACCCATTGCATTAGGGTTTTTAATTTTTCTGATCTATGCACTAATCACTTGGCTTTAATTTGAAGATTTAAGGGAAAATGTTCTTAACACCTTAAAATTTTAATGTTGACTTTATTGAATTATTGCATGGTAATGAGTATCAAATAAGTCTAGTTACATGATACAGGGATGATAATTTTTATTGTCTGTCCCTAGATTTAATTTTTTCCCTACTTCATGTGCTTCATTTTGTTGCTACTGTTTTTATTGACTTTTTTTTAAAGGAATTGTGATTCTTTCAGAGTATGTCACATCAGGCACATTGATTTTAACAAACCTGCTTAGGAGCAGATTCAGGAGGTCTGAGTTACAGTCAGGACTTTGCCACTGGTCTGTGGTGTAACCTCTTCCAAGTCACAGTCTGATTCAGCCATTAACCTTTCCATGACTGCTTCCTTACTTAGCAAGTGTGAGTTACAGTCAAAGCTGTGTTACCTTTAACCAAATGTCCATGGAAAACTTTGTATGGCAATTTCTAACATGAAATTATAGGAATAATATTCTTGCAAAACCCCAGCAGTGAAAACAGGAGGTGAAATGAGCTGTACTTAACATAAAATAATGCTCTGCTAGTTCAATGTTACTTTCTTACATCTTGATTGATTGGGAGTTGATGGGGTTTTTTGTGGATGAGGTTCACAAAGTTTTCTTTATTTCTTGGTGCCCCACCAAAATAACAACTCTGTCCTAACATGCTATCTGCATGTGGGTTTTGGATTTAAATGGATTCTGAGGTTTTTAAATTACTGTACATGGTCAATATGATTAGTGTACTTACTGTAATACTTAGGAGCCTGTCCATAATAAACCTTAAAGGTATGTAATCAAACCTCTGCTTTATAGAGGGAGATCACCATGAGGCTTATTCAGGGGCATAAAGTAAATTATTTATTAGAGCTTTGAAATTGGGTTTTGTGGATCCACACTTCACTTGTACTGCTAAAACCAACTAAAGCTACATTTTTTTGGAAGAGAAGTTTGCTTCTCTTCCCTAGTTAAGTTTCCTGTCTGTGTAGATACAGCTGTCTGCCTTTGGATGTGTACCTGCAAATGAGCTTCTCCTCCTCCTGAGAGAGAATTGCAGTTTTCAGAAACTGACTGTTGTGGTGCTGGGCAGTTTCTTGTCCATGCTAGTTCTTGCATCTTCACTTTCAGAATGCCAGAATATTTAGTAATCTTAATTAGAGATTGGCCATAGTTAGATCTTGTCCCTAATTAGAGATTGACTAGCAACCAAGTTTGCTTTTTTGCAACACTGCTTTTTGCTGTGATGATATTCTTTGTCTTTAAGCTCCAGGCACACGGAATAATATTTTCAGTCATCTTTTGCACAGGCAGGATTATATCTGTTCAGCTTGTCTCTGATTGTTTTTCTTTTTAAATCGTTTGACACAGGTTAACAAGGTATGCATAAATAACAGGGTTGCAGATTTGTCAAGGTTGGAAGAGACCTTTAAAATCATCTAGTCCAACCATCAACCCAGCAACATCTTAATCACCTCTAAACTATTTCCCCAAGTGTCTCATTCAGATACCTCCTGAGCACTTCCAGACTGTCATCTCCCTGGGCAAGCCTGACTACTCTTCCAGTGAAGTTTTTTTTTATTAATATCTAATCTGGATCTCCCCTGGCACAATTTGAGGCTGTTTCTTCTTGTCCTGTCACTTGTTAGGGGCTGTGCTCTTCTCCCAGCTATCTGGCTACACCCTCCTGTCAGAGAGTTGAGAGCAAGAATGTCCCCCCATAACCTCCTTTTCTCCAGTCTGAGCCTCCCTACCCCAGCTTCCTCAGCTGCTCCTGATGCTCCAGACTCTTCCTCAGCTCTGTTCCCTTCTCTGGATGCGCTCCAGCACCTCAATGTCTCTCTTGTCAGGAGGTGCCCAGAAATGACCCCAGGACTGGAGGTACTTCAGCAGTGCCCAGCATAGGGAATGGTCACTGCCCTGGTCCTGCTGCCACACCAGTGTTGGTACAGGCCAGGTGTCATTGGCCTTGCTCACCTGGGCACATCTGGCTCATATCCAGGCAGCTATTGACCAGCATTCCCAAGTCCTTTCCTGCTGGGCCACCCTTAAGCCACTCTGCCACCAGCCTTTGTCTCTGCATGGGGTGGTTGTGATCCAAGGGCAGGACCAGGCACTTGGCCTTGTTGAACCTTAGTGCATGGATCCAGCTTGTTCAGATCCTTCTGTAGAGCCTTCCTGCCTTCAGTGATACCAGGTAGCTGTAAGGTTTGCAAGGTTATTAACCTGGGTCTTTCTGTAATCTAGACTTGTGTCTTTCTGTAATTTATGGATCTGTAGCCTACTTTGGCAAGTTTCATAATGGATTTAAGATCCTTTAATCATGCTATTTTCCTTTGCTGAGCTGAATATTGCAGCAGATTTTTTTTTTTCTATGTGTGCAGTACATGATTGTGAGGAAGAAAGAACTCTTTTGAGCCTGGACTTCTTTAGTTTTTCATGATTGTGTGTTAGGTACCATTTTATATTTGTTGCACAAAATGCACCAAAGAAGGCAAAAACTGAGGAAGTGAGGATTTACCTTCACAGTTAAACTATATAGTACAAAAAAAAAATATATCTCAAAATGTTGTCTTGAACTGAAAGGCAGAAGGGTACTGCCTTTAAGTTAAGAATAAATATAAAATGACAATAGGTGAAAAAGCTGAAGTCTAAGGCAACTATAGGGGGTTAAACTTTGATAGTCCAGTTGCTGTGAACAAAACCACCACCAAAAAAAAACCCAAAATACTGTAAAGTTTTAAACTAAGATATGTGTGACATGATCCAAATCCCCTTGTGTGTGTAGTCTCACCAGTCAAACTTCTGTAGACATAATGAAAACCCTGTACTGTCTCTTATGTTCTTTTAATCACTCAAACTGAAAGAAGTAAACTGAGTAGCTTGGGGTTTTGGGTGATCTCTCTCTGATTCATGTCACTGTGAGTGTGGCCCGTATCAAGGACTAAGAGCATCTGAGGTGTGATACAGCTTGGTTGTGACCATAAGATGAAATTTATACTTTATTTCTTTTTGTCTTACTTGAAAGAGGGTGTAAGACTCAAAAGGGATGTAGTGTTTCAGAAAGCACTGAGATCTGCAGACAGGGGAAACATAATTTAGAAAAAGTATTTCTTTTCCAGGTGTCAGCTGCTCAGATGATGATGAAAAGCCCCGCAAAAGACGGCGAACAAATTCTTCTAGTTCTTCCCCTGTTCTCCTGAAAGAAGTCCCGAAGGCAGTGACTCCTGTCACTAAAACTATCACAGTGCCTGTAAGTGGGAGCCCCAAAATGAGTAATATAATGCAGAGCATTGCCAACTCCTTACCACCACACATGTCGCCTGTGAAAATAACCTTCACTAAGCCCTCAACACAGACAACAAACACCACAACACAGAAGGTATGTGGGGGAAGCTGCCAAATGTTACTTTACTCTGATTTTATCAATGAATAAGATGTGATGTTTGACTCTTCCTTTCTGTGATCTGACTAGCTGTTTTTTAAGGATTGCGCTTGGGATAAGTTAATCCCAAAAAAAGGGAAAACCAAACTCGTGTATGAATTTAGTTCACCTGTGTGTGAAAGGACCTGGATTGACAGCCGTGGAGACTGAAGCCCTCTTTTTATCCACAGAACAGGTACAGCACAGGCAGCGGGAGTGCAAGCTTCCCCCAGACTGCCCCACCAATGTGCCTCAACCCTGACCTGAAGGGACCACTTCTAGGGATGAGAGGGGATTCAGTCTCCATGCTCATTCAATTCTTGGCCTGTCTGGTGAGACTGCCAACAAGGTTACCAGTTAGTACCATTTGTGGTGTTGGGTTTTGTGATATGGACACTAGTCCACTGAGAACTGGATCACATAGGCCACTGAACAGCCTTCAGATGGTAACAACTGTTGGTCAAAGGTAATCTTTCTTATTTCTATTTTCCTTATTTATAATTATTCTTTGCAGTAGTAGAATTCCAGGAGAGGTAGCATGGGCTTTCCCTTGCCAAGCCTTTTATATAGAGACTGGTTTTTTGGGGTCTGTAACACTTATTCTTGGAGCTGGTTGAAGTCCGGGGGGCTTTATTTTCCATTCAGTATTAGTGTGCCATTTATCATTCTACATTAACAGTGTTATAGTGGTCAAAATCAGTTGCATTATTTCAGCAATATTTCTAGCTTTTACCACAGTGGAGTGTGCAGAAAAGGTCTTCCTTGTTTAAATTTTATATTGGACTTAGATTTTTAAGTGCCTAATCTATGGCATGAATGTATTACCATTCTTTAGGTGGCATTTCAGTTGTGTCTATTTTCCTGTTCTTAAGATTTAAAAAAAGATGAATGGTTTAGACCAAATTCATTCTTGGTACAGCTATTAATTACAGCAGATTTCAGGGAAGGTAGGCTCTCTGTGGAATTAATTTTGCCTTGATATCAGCAGACTTATGGCAGGCTGGCCACTAAAAAGCATTTTTTTCCAACTATGAGAGTTTGACTATTGAGCTCAGACCTTTGCATGATATTTGTCCTAGTAGTCTTCTTAGTTGCTTTATGACTCTCTTCAGATTAGCAGAGTTCCTGTGACTTGATTTTTGGAAACTTTAAAATCAAGTAAGATTAACTGAAATAATGTGCAATAAAGATCTTGCTTTCTGACCTCTTCCCATTCCAGGGAAGATGATTTTATTTGATTCACCATTCTTTAACAGTGTCTTTAATCAAATTTCATCTCTGAATACATAAGTGTATGAGAGAAATCCATGAGTGAGCATAAACCATCAAATTAAATCCACTGCAGGCAGCTACTGCAGCGCTTAACCTATCCATCCTGTTGCACACTAAGGTTATAATTTGTGCAGGAAGAATTCTTTTGCCTTAAACATCTGTAGGGTTGTATTTAGTGTGATACTATATATCATGGAAGTTAAAGATGGAGTGTGCTAAGCCTCCAGAAGAGTGGACTGTTGATAGGACCTTTCCTACAGTTATGCCTCTCCACTTGTTCTGACATGGAGATTTTTGAGTTCGCTTTGCATTCTATTATTTGACTGTCTTACTAATCTGCAATTACAGGAGAATCAGTGCCTGTTTTGTTAGGCAGCCAGAGTAGTTTGTATCTGAACTTGTCACAGTGCCCTCTTTTGTTGGATTTATATATGCCAAAATACATAACTGGATGATTTTGGTGGGAGAAATCACCTTTTGTAGTTTTAAATTAAAAGTCAGTCTTGTTCATTCATATCCAACAGCACATTTCCAGTTTGAATGTAAGTTGTTAGATATGAATGAAATTCTTTTTTTCTGCTTGCCAGCTCTTTGAATTATTCTGGTATTTTAGTAGGTTGGAGGAAGATGTGTCGTAACAACTAATAATGTCACAGCTCCAGTTTCTGGATTCTCTTGTAATAGACTCATCTGTGTAGGACACGGAAGGAATCTAGCTAGTGAAGTTTCAGGCAGTTACAATAACCTTATTTTTTCAGGGATTAAGTTTTGACATATCTCAAAATAGAGCTGACAGGACTAAATTCAGGACATGCTGGGAATTAGATTTTGCTGTAACAATTAAAACCAACAAAATTACCACCTTGATTTGTGTATGTGTGTGTGTATGTTTAAAGTCAGGCAGTTTCTCTGCTGTAAAACATGGTATGCAGTTTTAGTACCCATGATGAGATTATTTGGATAATTTCAACAAACATGACAGCATAGTATTTCAGAAATATAGTGGTTGTGATTTGAATTTTAATACCTCAGTTTTTCCTGAATTTTATGTTTTCTGGATATACTTAATACGTGAAGATTACTGAACTTTGCTCTGCTCTGTTAATTTTGAAAGACAAGATAGAATAGACAGACACAAACCTGCTTAGTCATAGTCTAGCAGTCACTGTTGAACTGTAATACTTTACAGGCTTTATTCCTTCCTTGATTAAATAAAGAAAATTTTAGTGATAATTTTGGACTTAAGGAAAGGCAGTGGTCTACAGGAGTTGCAATTATGCCCAGATTCATTCTACATATCTGTACTTAGCTGGGATGCTGAACTTGCCCTGTTGTATTATAGTTTATATTCACACTAACCTATAATCCGCCTTTTTAAATTTCAAGTTGTCCTTTGACTGTGTTCCTAAATTACTTGTCCTGGGTGGAATGGAGCTGACCCTAAACTTCAGACAGTTGGAAGTATTCCTAGTGTTAACTGACAGTTTTGGAAACAGGATAAAACTCCACAGGCATATCATAGAATCTTTTTACTTCAGTTCTCATACTGGAAGAAGCTGTGTCGTGTTCAGCACATCTGCATGTTTGTAGCCTCAGAGCGATTTGAGAAAGGTGTTTTGATTAAATCAAGATTAGGAAGAAGGCAAAAATAAGACTGATGCAGAGCAAATGTTCTCACTGGAGAATGCAGTCAAGTAGAAAAGCAGCAGAATGTGCAAAGCTTGTCCACTGGTTAGTTGTGGTCAACCTGCTTTGTAAGGTAGTGAGGTTTTGATTTTCCTCAGATCAAGATCTTAAAGGTTTATCTGAGCAGCAGAGACATCAAACTAAGAACTGAGGCAAAAGGAGAGGCAGAACAGGCCATGCTGGTGAAATTTGCTGCTTTTATTCCATCCATGTGGTTATTTCCCATTTATTTATTTATTTTCATTTTTCTTTAAGCAAATTATAAGCTCGTAATCTCTTGCTGCTTGACTTGTTGCTTAAATCTATTTCTGGTGTCATTATCATATTATTTCTTTATCAGGCAAGGTTTCAGTAGTGCTTGGCTAGCAGTGTAAGACTTTCTGTGTGAGCTGACACAGGTTTTCTTTGCCCCTTTTGAACCTTATTTTTCTATCAGCTTTTGTTACATTGAATCATTAATAAGTTTAAATTTCCAAGGTTTTAATAAACAATTTTTTTGTTGGGACAACAACATTACTAAAATAATTTCTCAATATCCTCACAGGATAAACTGAAAATGTTATATTTTTGTGCTTCTTTTTCTATTTTATGTATGTATGTAAGTACAAGAAGGGACATATAAGTTGAATGAAAGGAATTTCTTTATGTAAACAGTCCCCATATTTAATACTTAATGTTTAGTTTTCTAGGTCAGTTGCATAAGGACAGACTTGTTTCAATTCTGTCTCGAATTCTGTGTTTTTCTATGTCAGATCAGATTCATGGAGTCATAGTTGTAACTTGCACTGGGGTGGTGTTTATTCTCTTCAGACAAATGGTTTTCAGACAAATCAGAAAGAATTTCTTGTTATTGAGAGCACTAAATAAAGCAGAAATTGCTTCTAACCTAAACCATTTTTCTTTCATGGATGAAATATTGTTTACAGCCTTGTAGATCAAAAGCATTTCCCATTACTGCCTCAGCAAGTGCTTGGTAATTGTTAAAAAAAAAAAATCATCTATTTTCTCTTATTGCTGTTTCTTGATAGTTTTACAAGGTTTGGAAGAATGGCACTTAGAACTTGCTAGAAATCTGTTTAATTTATCTTAAAATGGATTTCAAGCTTTGTGGCCCACTTTAATGAAGTCAAATTCATTCCTGTCTGTTTGCCTTCAGACATGAGATAATTCTACTTTAATTGGATAATAATTGTTTTATTTAAAAATCTGAATTTGAAGGAAATGTTAATCACCGCTTCTTCAAAATAGCTGAAACATTTTCTTGTGAGCACATGTGATATCGACCGTCTTAAAAGCTCTTAATTAACATGTATCCCTAAAACTAAATAAGCAGACAGACATGTTACTGAAATTCTACACTTCTAAATAGATGCAAGGAACAAATGAATTTCTTCTTTTTTGTTTTCTTTTTTTAGGTCATAATAGTAACCACCTCTCCAAGCTCAACTTTTGTACCCAACATCCTTTCCAAGTCCCACAACTATGCAGCAGTTACAAAACTTGTCCCAACATCAGTCATTGCCTCAACTACTCAAAAGCAGCCTGTGGTTATCACTGCTTCCCAGTCCTCTGTGGGCAGCAGCAGCAGCAGCTGCTCCACTCCCTCCTGCACTGCAAATACCATTGCTGTGACTGCTGTAGTGTCATCCACACCATCAGTGGTTATGTCAACCGTAGCACAAGGTATGGCAATTCTCTTATAAAGGCTCTTTCATTGAGGAATTGGACTTTGCATTGAGAATGGCATTGGGGAGATGCACTTTTTGTTTACATATGAGTAAAGCACAGGACGTGTGAAGGAAATTTGATGAAACTCATCCAAGAGACTCAACAAGAGTTGTTGTTGAACTGTTTTCCTCTGTACTTCAGCAGTTAATGTGTAGATCCTCTTTTTAAAGAAGATGTGGTGGGGTGGTGTGACCTAGCTCTAAAACAGTATAACCTCAAAATTACTGGCTTTAAGAACTTTGTCTGGTGCATAGAAAAATGTATCTTTTCAATGTTTGAAGGTGATTGCATCTCTAAAAGCCAAATTTACAGAGATACACGAAGTTAACATCATGTAAATACAACTTATTAACATGCCCAGATAATAATTCTGAAAGGTATTTTCATTGGTGTATTTTATCAGCTTGTGAGATTTAAAGTCTTTTATAATTAAGACCTGAGTGGGCCTGATTAAAGTTCCCAGGTTTTTGATTTCAAATTCCAGCTGTGTATACCAGCTTGACTGTTTCAGCTTCACAGCCAGCAGCTAGCATTTGAAAGGGAAGCTGTGAATGAATGAATGAGTGAATGAATGAATGAATGAATGAATGAATGAATGAATGAGCCTTAGTGAGCAGCACTTGAAAGAAAAACTGCCTGACAATGACAAGTGTCACATCACAATTTTTCCTGGTCTATATTTTCCATTCTTGTACCATTCCACAAAACATTGGGAAGCCATATCCAGGCTGAGGAGGTATTTTCCTTTCCTACTGCTTGTATTAATATAATCAGATATTAATTTATGGAGCAGAAGGGCTCAGAGCAGGCTTTCATATTGTTTGAACTGTTGATTTTTTTGTTAGGTTTGATCATGGAGGAGACTTTCATTCTAAAGTACATTAGGTGGAGTATCTCTCCAATGTTTTTTTTTCCAAGCCTGTCAGTGTCTTTGCAGAAGATGCTGGTGAAAAGTTTTGTGACATGAACTGATAATATCTTCAAATGTAAAGTTAAAACTCATGAATGGAAAGAGCTGCCCAGGGAAGTGGTGTAATCATTTTAAATGATGCAGTGAGAAAAGGGTTGCTTATTTAGATTGCCAGAATTGTACCTTTATTATGATTTCTGTCATTATCACTGCCATCTCTTTCTGTTTTCCACTACAACTGGGATTTAGTTAAAAAATTACTTTACAGAATATGGACTTTGTCTTTTTAGGTGCTTATGGATGTGTAACTTAGTATTATATACAAAGACAGGTTTTGCTGTAAATGTTGTGACAGCTATGTAGGGGAATGACAGAAATAAGTAATAAAATTTATTTGGGGGCTTTGTCTTTTCACCTTACTGCAAACTTCTTTTAATCACTTACAAGGTCACCTAACCTAACAGCACAAAACAGGTTGCCCACAGTTTTATGACAGTTTTATAACATACAATTACTTGATTTTTTGTAAAATGCCAACCAACTCTTTTGCTAACTCCACCAGTGTTGGTGGGTTTGATATTTGACATCATCCTATTACCAGCTTTTTGTCATTGTGATTTTAGAATTGTTGAATCACACAGCTTTGGGTTGGAAGGGACGTTAAAGATCTAGTTCCAGCCCCACTGCCAGGGGCAGAAACACCTTCCATTAAACTAGGTTGTTATAAATATTTATAAATATAAATATATATATATATTTTAAATACTTTCACTATAGGTATTTTGCTGTCTTAAAGCTTAAAGATGAGACTTTGAAAATATTATTGAATTATTTGTCTTACAAAAGGTGCAGAAGTAAACTGGGTTTTGTGGTCATTCCATTAGCTGCTGTTCTGGTGCCACATTGAAAATCCATATAAGGCTCCTAACAGAGCACTTCTGCTACATGGGAGCTTTATTTCCTCACATATATCAATGCATTTTTCAGTAGTAAAGATAATTGAAATGTAAGATTATTTTAGAAATTATAGTATCTTTCTTTCTCATTGCACTGTTGAATCTTAAACCCTTTACTCTTTCACAGGTGTATCTACATCAGCAGTTAAAGTTGCCTCTACCAGACTACCTTCCCCAAAAGGTTTGGTTGGGAATCCAACTCAGATCTTAGCACAGTTTCCCAAACAGCATCAGCAGTCTCCCAAACAGCAGCTGCACCAAGTCCAACAGGCCCAACAGCAGCAGCAGCAGCCACAGCAGCAGCAGCTAGTGCCGTGTTCTGTAGCCCAGCAGCAGCCACAGCAATCTCAGCTGCCAGCTGGCATCAAGCCCACCATTCAGATCAAACAGGAATCAGGTAGTTGGAGTTGATCTTGGGTCACATTGATGAGGTCTGACTGCATCTCAGGAAAGTAGGGCAGAATTCTGTCCCAAAATTTGCATGGGGGAGTGGTCACGAAGGCATCATTTCCTGAGTACGGGATTTGGCTTTAAACATGAATAGAAGTAGATAGTGAAGGATGTTTAAATGTTTTCAAGTAACAGTAATTAAAGAATTTTGTTCTTTCACTCTTCTTGTTTAGTTCAGATATTACAGACCATGTATATATGTTTTTATCTTAGAGGTTGAGAGGTATGTAAATAACTTCAAAAGTAGCATTGGCAACCTGAAATACACCAGTTTTCTGAAGATCCAAGAGTTCTTCAACTATATCACCTGGAAAAAGACGTTGCTCCATGTTTTAATTATTTTCTTTGGTCCAGAAATCAAAACATACTTTTGAGGTGCTTGTCAAAACAAATACAGTTAGATCTGGAAGTTAGGCTGGATTCTTCTCATGACATTGATTCATTCAGCTGACTTTGGGCAAGTCATGTAATCTTTCTTTCTTGGCTTTTCTCTGCTGTAGCACACAGTTTTTATCTCTGCAAGAATTAGTAAGACATAAAGTTTGCAAAGTTATCCAGTTCTCAAAGAAGTGCTATAAAAGTGCAAAGTACTTTTATGTATATTAATATAAAAGCAGTATTTTGTTTTAATCCTATCAGTAAAATTATTATTTTATATCATACTATTTAGATCAAAGAATTAAAACAGACCATGGAAGGAAAAATAAACAGCCCTACTCCTGTCCTTTGATAAAACTACCTTTTAGATTGTAGGACCATAGCTTAAGAAAAATAGTAGCTACTAATTAAGACATAAAAAAGGCTTCCAGCCACTGAACAGTATCAACATGAGCTTCATTTCCTTGTCTTCTACAATGAATTTGGGCTCACTGTGCTTTTTAGTTAAAAGTTTCTTTGGAAATACTATCTGATACCAATCTTTCTGGAAGATGTGAGTCAGTTTTCACACAGACTACTTTTTATCCAGTTTTGTCTCTGGATGATGCAAAGACTTCAATTTCTTTCAGTTTGGAGCATACTTGCTCTGTACTGTTTTTATTGTCAGTGTAGAGAGAAGAAAACATTGAGGATGCTCCACATCTCAAGTGGACAAAATTTTTCATTTTAGAATACTTGTGTACAAATGTAAGTGCCTCATCTAGATGGGATTCATCCAGGTTGTGTATTCCATGGCATTTGACCACCACAGTGCAATGCATTTGCCTCATCATGGAACAGATCATAAGATGCACATCTCCTGGATGTACTTTTGAACAGATGTTGTGAATCTGCTAGTTTGCAACTGAGAAGTGAGTTTCACAGAGGTACCATTCCCCAGTACAAAATGGAGAGAGGGAGCAGGATCCTGGAGGTACTAAAGTGCCCTCATCCTTCATTCCTTCTCATTCTGGTCATAGCTTAAGCCAATTTTCTTTGTGGCTTTAAGATAACCAGTAAATCACGGGGAAAGAAAGCAGTTTATTTAAAGTAACCTTCCCTAATCAGTGTCACAGTTGCTTCCTTACAGTCACTAATACTCCTTGTACAGAAATATTCTTTAATTTATTCAGATTGGTGAAGTTTGTCTAGGCTCATGACACATTAGGATTTACCAACTGAATTGATTAATTATTTTGCTTCTAGATTGTTCATTGTATATGAACCAATTCAGTCTTGGTTGTAACCTGTTGGCTCCTGGGAAAGTTCTAGTTTTTTGTATCATGGACCAGGAAAATTAAAAAATGACATCAACAAATCAGTGATGGAATGGACAGTAGAAGTAGCTAGGAACTGAAACAGGCACATAAAGGGCAAAGATTATTATTTGGTATTTGCAAAACAAGTAAAAAAATCCAACCAAAACTAAGCAAAACAAACAAACAAAAAACCCTCAAAAATTAAATAATTTTTTTCATGATCAAGAATACATGGGCTCAGAATTGAAGCCTTGTGGGGCTACTTGCCCACTAGGCCTTGGTCTGAGGAAGCATTTCAGAAAGTGACTTATCGTGCCTGTATTTTAACAGTGACCTTTCTCCTTTCCTAGGTGTTAAAATAATCACTCAACAGGTGCAGCCCAGTAAAATCCTTCCCAAACCAGTTACAGCGACCTTGCCCAGCAGTAGCAATTCACCCATTATGGTGGTTAGCAGTAATGGGACTATCATGACAACTAAACTGGTCACTACTCCCACTGGTAAGTTATGGCTCTGAGAAGGGAAGGGAGGGTAAACCCAGATATACAGGTGATCAAACATGGTTTCTTAGGGTTTAAAAAAAAAGCACTTACCTCTTCTGAACAGTGTGCACAACAGCACATTCACAATCCTGTTGTTACTTATTCTAGATCAGGATTTTTGCACTGAGTGTTCTTTTATTCCTCTGTTTGAATTGATACATAAAAACACCATTGTTCCTTCCCCAATGGGTTTGTTTTAAAGGAAGTTTTCATGCAACCTATACAGATACTTTGCACTTCTGTAGTACCTTATATTACATGATTTATACTGGTTTAACTCAAGCAGACAGATCAGCACCATTCCTGTTTTGCATAGATTGACTTCAAAAGACATGTGACTTGCTCATAGTCCTGCAGTGAATTTATAAAAAGACCAGTAAATTGAAATTTAAGCTCCCGGTGTTTTTCTGGGCATGTGATTGTATTTGTGTTTCTAGTAGATAATAATGCAGACTATTCTGATTGTAAACTTGCATGAGGAAAACTTAAAAAGTAGCTTTATCTTGGTTTTCAGAAAACTTCATTTCCTGATTTTTATTTTTTTTTTAGTGTGGGCTGGGAATATTAGAACCATAAAATTGTTACAGTTGGAAATGCCCTCTAAGATCATCAAGTCTGACCATTTACCCAGCACCACTGTGTTAACCACTAAAAACCTTGTCTCAAGTGCCACATCCACATGGCTTTTGAATGCTTCCAGGGATGTTGATTCCACCACTTTCCTGGGCAGCTTTTTCCAATGTCTGACCACCCTTCACATGAGCAATTTTTTCATAATATCCTACCTGCTCCTTCCTTGGCTCAACTTGAGGCCAATTCCTCATGTACTTAGCATAAACTAATGGTTAATACTCTGTTTATAACTTTTAAAGTACTCCACAGATACATTTTTGAGTACGTTAGAAAAAACAGAAGGTTTGCAGTTCATTTAGTTGGTAAAATCTGCATTGTGCTCTCTTGGATGTGAACACACCTTTCTTGATGAAACAAACTGCTTTGCTCTGTGATCTTTGGCAATTAAGGGCACTACCTGCAGCAGTAGAAGCAGAATAGAATTTCAGTGTTTGTGTAGCTGTTACTATTTTTGAACAAGTTTCTTTTGTGGAATCAGTTCTCTTCCCATTCAGAAAAGGACTCGTTCTAAAAAAACAGCATTTATACTACATTGAGAGGTTTATTTTGTGCTGCTGTATGCTATATCCATAAAATAGCATAATTATTGTAAATTGTAAATTATATTCTTCCCTAAGGGTGTTACTTAAATCAGTCATTGTGGTTCTCTTTATAAGCAATCTGTCATATGGAGAAATATCATCCCTGAGAGGAAGGGATGGGTTCTGGTCTTGTCATCAGATGCCTGACTCCTGGGCATCTAGTAGCAAGAGGCAAACCTACAGGCAGGATCTGCTTATCTATTGAAAATTACAATGTTATGCACAAAGACATGAATTAAAATAAGGCAGTTGTGGAACATTTGTTAAAATACTCAGAAGACTGTTACATCAATTTAAATTTAGTATATACTTGAATATGGCTCTGTGGATTTAAAAATTACTAGAAGAATTTTAAAGGGTGGTAATAGATTGCAGGCTGGGATATTTTTGAATAAATCTGACACTTTTTTCCTAAACTTAACATATCTTCCCACGAATATTAGTAGAGGGTTGTGTTGCAACAGTGAACTTTTTTTTTCTCTCTCTCTTTAAAACAGGAACTCAAGCAACATATACACGGCCAACGGTGAGCCCCTCTCTGGGAGCTCGGATGGCTGGAACTCCACAGGCTGCTACTTATGTGAAAACTACAAGTGGTAGCATCATTACAGTAGTACCAAAGTCACTGGCTACTCTAGGAGGGAAGATCATCAGCAGTAATATTGTTTCTGGTAGGCATACCAGTACTTTTGTTACTGTTACGACTTTTATTTCAAAAGTAACTTTTGGCTTGCTCTAATTGTTCAGGGCTTTTCTGTGGGTTACATGCTCAAATAGTTATTAGGATCTTTATTGGAGAATTCAGAAGGAAAATAGCTGAACATGAGGAAGAAGGTAATAGGCACCTATAATGAAGTGAGGTATTCCTAAGGTGTTTAAGAAGGACACAGCAAATGTGAAGGAAAACTGGGAGGGAGGAGAAATGTGGGGTGGGGACTAGTATGTTGTACAGAGGGCAGAAAGATCAGAAAACACTATTGGCCCAAATTTAAAACATTTTATAATCTCAATGCTGCCCTTCTCTGTTCCACTGCATGTCCAAAGAACCAGAATAAAAATGGACTGTGTATGTTAAATTCAGCTATGCAGTCTCCACCTTATTTTGATATTTTATCAGTGGCAGCCTGTCTTTCCTTTAGCCCATGTTCTGCCTTAAGCTTTCCCTCCCAGCTTTATGCAGACCATGCTGCTTATCTTTGTTAGTCTGTTGACTAGCCCTAGTTCTCCCTGCTGGTTTTGTATTGGCACAGGTTACCCAGAGAAGCTGTGACTGCCCCAACCCTGGGAGTGCTCAAGGCCAGGTGGGATGGGGCTTGGAGCAACCTGGTCTAATGGAAGATGTCCCTGCCCTTGACAGGGGTGGAACTGGATGGGCTTCAAGGTCCCTTCCAACCCAAAACATTCAGTGGTTCAATCATCTTTAAAGATAGGTTCTCTTTGGGACCAGGCCCAAGCACACTAGTACCAATAATAATTTCTTAGTATATGTTTAGGACTTCAACTTTGTTTAGCAAAGACCTGACATGGTGCCAGCCAACTCCAGTCACCATAAGGTGCTGCACAAGCTATCCAGTAAATGCACTCTTGGTTTGAAATCTGGTGGAGCAGCTTTTGATTTCCACAAAATTATATTTAGTTATAATGCAGCATCTTCTTTGGCAACAAGTAACTTTTTAGCCTGTTGTGAGTATGGTGAATTGTTAAGACAATTTCTAGTTCTTGTAATGAGTTAAACACAAGTGGAAGTATTCTCCTGAGCAGCAGCTAATGTGGGGAAACCTGTGCGTGGTCCTGATGAGGATAACAATAATTGTCCTGAAAGAACACAAGTTTGGAAATCATGCCTCCTTCTTTCTTTCTGTTTGCTTAATTGTTTTTGCTAAGGGAATAGTCTTTAGATGCCTCTGAAGTCAGTAGGATTAAATAAATCATAATCTGGTTTCAGAATGTCTTCAGTTTCCCAGAATTAGTAGAATTGTTAATCTGAAATAGGTGTGAAGTATCTACAGGCATGACTAATGGGTAGAAGGTAGTAAAGGGAATTCTTGGGTTTGCAGCTCTATTGTAAATGAATGGTGCTTTCCTCTGGAGGAAGGAGAAATAAATTGTCAATCAAAAGTTGTCTGAGTAAATAGTGCAATGGCAGTCTGATGGCACTGATGACTGATTCCAGTGTATGTACTTTTTCAGACTGTGGAAGGCTGACCAGAATTACCTGTCAGTGCAGGTAAATAAAAACCTGATAAAGGGAATGGAATACATTAAATATTAACATAGGAACAGAAATAGCCAAGACAGCTCTTTGCCAAAAAAAAAGCTAAGAAAAACAACAACAAACAAACAAAACCCCAAGAAAACCCACAACAAAAACAAAACAAAAAAATACCCACCAAAACCAAAAAAACCTCCACAAACGAACAAAAAAACCCAAGAAAAACACCACATTTCCAAACTTAGCTTTCATGGACTGGTTATGAAACAATAGCATATTTTTCTTTTTTCCTTCTTTCAATCCACTACTCATCACTTACATTACAACAGAAGGAGCTGGTGTTTCTCTTGACTGGAGATACATCCCCACTATGTAGATTCTTCTGCAGAGGTCAACTGTAGAATAGTATTTGTGCAAGTACTTGAGCTGAGTATTAGAGATGTCCTTATCCCACCCTGACCTCAGCCTTTGAAAAGTTCTACATGTTTGCCTGACAAAGCTGTGTTAGTCTGCACTGTAACTTGTGAAAGGGGTTGCCTGTCCTAATATAGAATACATTATATTCCTGTGGGCACACCTGTTTTTACTGTGGGTGAAAGATCTGTTGAGTTGGCATGTAATCTTTCCACGTTGAGTTGGGTGACATGAATTCCCATTCCAGATTCTGCTGGTTTCTTGATAGGCTGTCAGATTTAAGTACAATGATTCCTCTAGCTCACCAACTTCCATGGAGAAAGGAAATACACAAAATGTGATAAACTGCACATTATTTCTTTTCCCACAAAAATTTAGGAACTACAACCAAAATCACTACAATTCCAATGACATCGAAACCCAATGTGATTGTTGTGCAAAAGACTACTGGAAAAGGAACTACAATTCAAGGGCTTCCAGGCAAAAATGTTGTCACAACACTGTTGAATGCTGGGGTATGTAATTGTTTCAAGTCTCAAATGTAGAGCCTAGTGACAAGCTGTGTGGTGGCTGCTGCATTCATTCTGCTAAAGGCTCAATTAAAAGCAAATTGTGCATGAGCTTGTTAACAGATCCAGCATGCCTTGATGTCAGGGATGTTTGAAAACTGACTGTGGTTTGCAGTATATGATTCCATGCTTAAAGCAAACTGGGGGTGTTTTCAAAGGTTAAGGAAAATATAAGCTTTAGAACTTGTTGTTTTTTTTTCCATGGATAATGATTTTGTATTTTTAAAGCAATTAAGGAGATGAAAATGACTAGAATCTTAGCCTGTTTGTTCCAGTGAGAACCGGGGTCCTGTGTCAATAAATGCATCTCCAGCCATTTGTCTCTTGGGTATAAAGGGCAGAAATAAACTGTCTTCACAGTATAGGAACCATGTCATTTAATGTGGTATGTAACATTGTGACATCCTGTGCCCTGGATATTGCATAGTGGTGCATTATTTTTTGGATAACCTGAGGTATACCTAAGAATAGAATCAAGTTTCTGGCATCAACTGAGCTTATCTGTAAGTACTAGTAAATGAAAATGATTAATGTTCCTAGATAAAACTGTGAGGTTTAATGCCTTAGTCCTGTAAAATTTAAAAGGCTGCTTGAGTGGCAGAACTACTCAAGGGTTTTTTTAAATCTTATATGATTTTGGTTTTAGGTTTTGAATTTCCCTAGTTTAGAATTAAAGGTGTGTTTGCAGACAGGTGGAAATCTTATGATATTACACAATAGTAACTCCCAAAATGGGATGGTATTTTTGAAACAAGTATGATTTGGGGGATTTTCATCTGTTTAATGGATATTGGTAGGAACTGGCTACTAATGTTGTTACTCAATTGGTTTGCTACTGTGCAGAGCTTTAAAAAAGCATTCTCAATGTCTTTGCTCTTCTTAAGCTATCAGGAGTCTAGTCATATGTAAACACTATTCTATAGTCAAATGATTCCTGTGAAACAGATGTGAATCTGCATTTTTTTATGAAGTAAACTTTTAGTTGAAGGAAAGTCCATACATAATTAATGTCTTGGTCCTGAAGACAATGCAAAAATCTATATTTAAATAATTTCTTTTTAGACTCTCAGTTCTTGTTTTGTAGATGTCTTGACAAAGTGTTAATAAAAACTGATGGTCTTTAAAATACATTTGTGAAGGATTTAAAGAAAGTTCCAGTTAAAAAAACTTCATGTTTTTAGTTACTTCTTTTTATTTACCCCTTCAGAGCTGCTCAAAAGGTAAGGTAATGGAAAAGTGGATTTTGGTAGCTTTTTCCATTCAAAACCGTAGCTTCTTTTGTTCTTTCTCATCTAATATATTTGTATCAAATAAATGTAGTTGTAGCAGCAGATTTATTTCATGGTTCACACACTCACATATAACTATAGTTTTATTTTTGAAAATTTGGTCTCACTGAACAATTCCATTGAGTTAACCTGTAAACTTTGACTTCTCTACAGGGGGAGAAAACTATTCAGGCAGTGCCAGCAGGAGCAAAACCTGCTATCATCACTGCCACAAGACCCATCACAAAAATGATTGTTACACAGCCAAAAGGAATAGGGTCCACGGTCCAGCCAGCCACCAAAATCATCCCAACTAAAATTGTTTATGGTCAGCAAGGGAAAACACAGGTACAGTGAGGACCCCTTTCTCTCTTGGAATGTACCCCTAAATTTTAATGGGAAGTAAATAATTTTTCAATGTTTTTTCTCATTTGTTCTATGTTTAATACATATCTGTGGGGAATGAGACTTAGTGGTGTAATGAGGTGGCCTCGATCCTGATTTCTCAAGCACAGTATCTGCATTTGTTAGCTTGTTCTGAAAGCCTAGAGCAAGCCAAAAGGATGTCCTAATTTAATTTTTGAAGTTCCTAATTTTTTCCCCTTATTTTCTGTAGATGAAACTGTCTGGCCATGGCTCCATATACTTGTTTACATCTTATAGCTAATGGTTAGGCCATTAGAAATAAAGATGCAGAGTATGGATATAGGTCATCCATCAAATCTGAGGTTTTATTGAAGTTTATTTTCTTAAGTGATTTGCTTAATACCTGTTCTGGCTGTCCCTGCAACCTTGTGTAGTAGGTGGGGCTGTATACAGAGAATCTGGCTTATTTCTGGATGCTTTCAGTTTAAGCTTTTTCTCTGGCTGCACTTAGTATTTGAAAGAACTAAGCTTCTATCAGATGTAACATTTTGTGTGTTTTGATTGTTCAAGATTGTATTTATTGTGGAAGTGCTTGTCCTTACTAGTGCAGTGCATGTTCCAGCTCACTTGCATAGCTTTCTCTTATCACAATATTTTTATGTAGTCATGAAAATAACTGTTTACTAGTTTATTGTGTTACACACTTCAAATTAATGAGTGAGAAGTACACTCTTGTGCATTGCCATTTTACTTGGACTTTGTGACTTAATCATCAAAGTTGCTGAATTTAGAGATAGACTTTCTAAGTAAAAATATTAATGTTATGTAGGTGGTGTACATAACATCTGAGTGGCACCCTGTACTCTGGTTGCTCAGATCTGTTTTCTTGAGTGCTTTTACTATAAACAAAATTTGCCTTTCTTATTAGGTCCTCATAAAACCAAAACCAGTGACATTTCAAGCAACAGTTGTGAGTGAACAAACCAGGCAGCTGGTGACTGAAACGTTACAGCAGGCTTCAAGGGTAGCAGAGACAGGAAGCTCATCTCTCCCAGAAGTGAAAGAAGAACCACAAACCTACACTGACAGTAGCTCTTCTTCTACAGAGTCCTCCCAGAGCTCTCAAGGTCTGTCACATAATGTATGAGTGGACTGTCTTCCAAGCATGCCAACTTGCCCCAGAGAGCTCTGTGTGTCTCCTTTTAGCACAGGTTTCACCCCATCTGTTTGCAGTGAATCACCATTGTTCCCTTCCTTTTATATTTTTCTTTCTTTTGAGCTACTTACTATATGCTTTCATTAATCCTGGAAAGTAGTGATAAAGGTATCTTGCTGGGCTCCAGCTTGCTCTTACAATGCCACTTCTTCCTGGAGAGTCTGCCAGAGGTAGACAAGGTAGCAAGTTTTGGAGGTTATTTTGGCAGTCCATCCAAACTTTCTATCTTTCCAGAGTGCATTGAAGCATCTGTCTGCTGCATGTTTGAAAGCTGCTATGGGACAAACACAGATTTTGGTCCTTTTATAGATATGTATGCGTATCAGGAAGGACATATATTAGATATACAGTCCTGATGGGGATTCTGCCCTGGCTTCAAGCCATGATGCAGATGTAGTTCTTTGTGTGTAAGAGGAGCATAAATAATAGCACATAAGCAAAATCCAACCTGTGTTCAGGAGTGACCATGATATGTATCACTACAGCAAGTAAAACCAAGTGTCTCACTGAAACCTTTGTACCTTTTCTATATAATTTTGTAATTAGTCTGTATGGCCATTTAAATAAGTTTTCAAAAAGTTCTAAAGATTAAAGCAGCTTACCAAAATTTAGGTGCTGTTAGTTCAGAATGCTGAATATGTGCTGAACACCTGAACTGCTAAAACCTTCTGGAAAAAAGTTCAATCCAAGGCAAATTCAACATACAAAGAAACCTGCTTTGATTTTTCAAACAAAATCTTCTACAAAAAAAAGCTAAAATACAGAACTTCCATTTTTTGCTGGAAACTGTTCATAACATCAACAGTGTTTTACTTCATGAATCAATTTATATAGAAACTAAAGTCTTGCAGAATGAGTGTGTGCATCCTTGGCAACATTCTAATGTTCAAAACTAATAAGGCATGAGTAATTTGGTATCATTTTGAATTATCACCCTGCTTTAAAGCAAGAAGTTGGATGAGAGCCCTCCAGCCCAAAATGGTTCTATGATGACTTGAGCTGGCACAGGTTGCCCAGAGAAGCTGTGGCTGCCCCATCCCTGGAAGTGTCCAAGGCCAGGCTGGATGGGGTTTGGAGCAACCTGGTCTAATGGAAGGTGTCCCTGCCCTTGGCAGGGGGTTGGAATGAGATGAGCTTTAAGGTTTTTTCCAACCCAAACCATTCCATGATTCTATGATGAGCCCCTGTTGTTTTTTTTTTTGCTAACAGATTCTCAGCCTGTAGTCCATGTGATTGCTTCAAGAAGTCAAGATTGGTCAGAACATGAAATTGCTGTGGACACAAACCCTACAATAATTTACCAGGATGTATCCAGTGAATCTCAGTCAGCTACTTCCACAATAAAAGCTTTGTTGGAACTTCAGCAGACAACAGGTCTGAAAACCCATGAGATTGTGAGATTGTTTAGTATAACTTCAGAGGTTATTTTTTTGCTTAAGCAGGCTTTTGTGATAAATTCTGTAATTGAAAAGCACTTAATTTGAATCAACTTGATTCCTTCTTTTTATCAGTTTGTTTGTATATATTCTATAGTGTTCATTATGTTTAATTAAACTGCTACATTTTTATTTTAAGTTCATTTTATTATGAAGGTTTATATATTAAAGGTTGATTTTATGTTTTGCTTTTCTTCTAAAGCAGTGAAGGAAAAGTTGGAATCAAAGCCAAGGCAGCCTACCATTGACTTGAGCCAAATGGCTGTTCCAATCCAGATGACTCAAGAAAAGAGGCATTCTCCAGAAAGTCCTTCAATTGCTGTTGTAGAGTCAGAACTAGTGGCTGAATATATCACAACTGGTAAGTGGCTAAGGTAGTGTGAGGATGGCTTTGCAGTTGAAGTCTAAGGAATAAGTTTTGAGTTTTTTACAGCAGGTTTCACTTTTGTG
This sequence comes from Parus major, assembly GCF_001522545.3. Taxonomy (NCBI): domain Eukaryota; kingdom Metazoa; phylum Chordata; class Aves; order Passeriformes; family Paridae; genus Parus; species Parus major. The sequence goes on from NC_031768.1 coordinate 101,936,690, forward strand.
TTTTTGCTGTAATTTTCTGTAGAGAAATGAGTCATCTTCCAGTCCTGAGACCCTGTGCAGGGGACAGAGATTGCATCTGCCTTGCTGGGACATAAAGGAAAATATTTCTAACTGAAACAAAGGGTGGTTGCTTCAGGATAGTCCACTTGAGTAGATTTTCCATTCATGGATGTAGAAGACAGACTATCCCACCACCTTTAAAGGAAAATGTCCAGTAAGGAGAAAGTAGAAAATTAAGCTATAGGAACTGTTGCCTAGTTGTTGTACATGCTGAAGGAGTCCCAAGTTAAAGCCAGGTGTGCATTTAGCATGCTAATGTAGTCCCAGTTTCTTCATTTGCTAGAAAGCTTTGAACTAATAAATATGCACTTCTAAAATATATAAGTTACTTATATTCATCTCTTTAAATTCATGACTCCTTCTATTTGGACATCCATTTTGTGTAAGTCCTTTCTCTTGTCTCTCTGATGTTCCCTACTACCCTAGAACACTAGGTATGAGCCACTTCCCATACATACATGAAAGGATCAGATTTACATTTTAATTTCTTAAATCCACATTGTTGGTCTCTATATTATTTGGAAAATGAAAACAAAAACGTGTTGAATGTCTACATTGTAAAAGAGAAATAAAACTTAATTGTATTAAACTGTATTACTACATATCTGTAGCTCCAGTGATTTTAGTGCTAAATGTCTAATCTGATATTTTCATTTTGTTCTGCACCTCCTCCCCTTGCTTCCATCCCTTGAATAGCCTGAATTTGTGTGAAATTAGAGCTGGGGGGATGTTATTATTCCTTTAAATAGTACTTACTGTATCTGGCTTCAATTTCAAATGTTTGAATCGTGCTTCTTTGGATGTCCTTTAAAACAAATTTCAAAGTATAATAAATGCTGTTGAAGTGCTTTCCCAATTAGCAGTCAGGTATCTTCACTGACAGATACTGTGTATTGAGCTTCTCTTCAAGGTTCCTGTTTTTGATGGATCTTGCCATGAAAGTTGATGTAGAAGAGGGCTTTTTGCAGGAAGGATGGAAAACTAAAATCTGTGAACTTTGTACTTCAGTACTTTTCTGCAGCTTAGAAGCCATACAAAGTACAATGGCTAAAAAATTCTTGTAGATATGGAGAAACTATTTTAAATATTAGAACTTTGGTAAACATTGATTAGAAATGTGGGAATCTAGCAGAGAAGTGCAGGCTCCTATGGGTTGGCAGTACTAAACTGGTTATTTTGCACTTAGACATTTGTCCCTTCCCCCAGTTTCTGTGAACATTGCTAAGGAATGCAAGTAATTGAGTTTCTTTTTGGTTTAATTTGTGCCTCTCTGAATTTATCAATAACCCACATAGCTATATTTTCTGCTAAAAGTTCAGTAGTAAGATAGTAAAGAATCCATAGTCTGTTGTGAAATGTCCTGCATGGGCCTAGAGCAGAGGATTAGGTATTTGGGAGCTGGGATTGAGTGGGTTCTTCCTCATGAGATGAAGGGAGCAATTCACACATCTTAGTGTCACCATTTTTTGTCTGTCTGCAGACTCAGGAAGACAACACTGTATTGGTTCACATTCGGAAGAATATCTGCACAACCATATAGGTTAGAAACTTTATTTTTAAATTAAGTTTTCAATTGTGTAGGAATTGTTGGGAGATATCCAGGGTAAATCTGGCACAGCATGCAGGCCAGTATTGATATAAACCAAATTTGTTAGAATGAGAAAGTAAAATTACCATATTAATTCAAAATTTGACCTTTCTTTAAGCATTCAAGAAGGTCACTAGAAACTTTAAGTTACATTACAACTAAGTTTAAACTTTGCTTATTCTCCTTCAGTGATTAAACATTTTGTAACTAAGAAAATAGGTTACACAAATATTTGCGTATTATTGTGGACAGGCCTAAAGTAATTTGGATTCATATCTTATCAGAGACTGGAATATAGAATGTTTTTTTTGTTTGTTTCTTTCCTCTGCAGCACATGATTTTTCTGTCAATCCACTGTTTAATTACAGGCCTGTCACTATAGCTCTTTAACTCAAGCTAGATCTGTTCTCAAAAGTGACATAGATCCAGAATGAGGCCTCCATTTTTTGATCTATAATTTCTGATCAGCCTCACTTGCTTTAATAATACCCAAACATTTTCTGTCTGCTAATCTTTCAAATTTAGCTTATGCTCCAGGGAGTATTGTGTGCAGTTTATCAGTGGTGGAAACCTGGTGAGCAAGGCTTGCTGTTCATAATTGCAGCCAGTTGTGGAGGTGCTTTTAACAGTGTAAAAAACACAGAATAACCTGTGTTCTAGAGCAATATTCTAGTACTGTATAAAGAACCAGCTGAACATCAAGTCTAAACTCTGCTTACAGAATTGGTCTATTGGGAAAGAGTGACCAGAGGAGTTTTGAACCAAGTGTGGTTGCTCAGGAAACAAAGACAAAAGCAAAACCCCCGAGCTGCTACTTTAAGAGGTTTCTCAGACTAGATCTAGCCATCAAGGTTGACACTAGTGCACAGTGAAAGACCTTTTCAGTACTTAGATCTTTTTCACTCATGTATGCTTTCAGTTGAAGCTTAACTGCAAAGCAAACAGTTGAAGTTCCTGCAGTTAGTTCTGGAGAAGTGCCACTGACCTCTTTACTTTCAGTCAGTCATCGGTCCCAGCCCCACCAGTCATCTCAGCCCCAGAGGACTCTGCTGCAGCACGTGGCTCAGTCGCAGACAGCAACGCAGACTTCTGTTGTGGTGAAATCTATTCCTGCATCCTCCACTGGCGCCATTACCCATATCATGCAGCAGGTTGGATCCTTTATTTTCCCAGCAGTCTATAAACAGCAGTAGGTCATATAAATTACATAGGACCAGGGCTTATTCTGAGTGTATGTATCATGGTGCCGCCTCCAAAAATGTTCAGCGTACATTAATGATTTTAATATCGCTTCAATAGCTGTAAGCCAAAGGAGAGGAGGTTTAGATTAAATATTAGAAATAAATTCTTGACTGTAGGGATAGTGGGGCACTGGCATGGGTTTCTTATGGAAGCTGTGGATGCTGCATCCCTGGAAGTGTTCAGGGCCACGTTGGGACAGAGCCTGGAGCAACCTGGAAGGTGTCCCTGCCTTTAGCAGGGGTGTTGGACTAGATTGTCCTTATGGTCTTTTCCAATCCAAACCACTCTGTGGTTGTGTTTTGATGATGAGGGTGGTTGTAGTATTGCAGTGGCCTGACTCTTTAGGTTATGTTGGTGGTAGTGTAGGGGGGAGAGGGCTGAAATGGAATCTGGTCAGGACACAGAGCACACAGTATTTTTTCCATTTGATGTCTTTAGTTTGAGAATAGGAAAACTTCTCTGAATCAAAAACTCAGATCATATTTAGATCAGGACTGTGGGGATTCCAAACAATTTAAGCAAGCAGTGCAGCTTGTGGTGAAATCTTCCTGAAGCCACTTGAATGACACTAATCAGGACCTGCTCAACTGTGCAGTGCTTTAACTTGTGGGAACTTCAGCTGCAGTCCAGAACAGTATTGCATTAAAGTTAGAAACTCATGTCAGGCAGTATATTTTCACAGGTGTTGGATTAGGCTGTTTGATCTTGCTAACACCATTTGGCAGAACATTTACACATTTTGGTTTACAAAGCATAGGTTGCTCATTCCCTCCAAAGTCTAATGTTTGTGTAATGCCCAAGAAAAATTGCAATGAAATTTTGAGAAAGGAAGGAGAAGAGAGGATCTCTGCTGAAATAGGACAGCCTGTGGTTATGGCCCTTTGGTATGGGGCCCTGCAGAAGAAACCCTAGAGAAGATGATGAGGCTTTCAAGAGGCAGAATAAAAATTTATGGTGCAGAGAGACGCTGGCTTGAATGAGGAGCTACTAGCTCAGTCACCTGCTACTCCCTGTTGCTTCATATCCAACTGCCAGGCAACCTTAGGGAGCTTTGAGCTTCCTATTTTGAGCTTCATTCTGACACAAGTGAGATCTGCATAATCCCACTGAGGGTTAGTTGTGGAGCTCACACATGTACCACATTTTAATGTGATAATAATAGATTTTGATTGGTTATATATTGTGAAATACCCACATAAGGGTATCTTTTTATACACGAATTGGGAGTCTGTAATGGTAAAAATAGTTAAAGTAGTCCATTTGAAACATGAAAAATTATTTATAGATTGTGTATTATTATATTTCTCTTAACTAACTTGCTCTAAATTCTTCTTCTTAAGGCCTTAAGCAGTCACACTGCATTTACCAAACACAGTGAACAACTTGGAACTGAGGAAGGAGAAGTGGAGGAGATGGACACCTTGGATCCTCAGACTGGCCTGTTTTACAGATCTGCCCTGACACAATCGCAGGCACAAAAGCAGCAAAAACTGAGTCAGCCGCAGCTGGAACAGACTCAACTGCAAGTGAAAACTCTGCAGTGTTTCCAGACTAAACAGAAGCAGACAATCCACCTGCAGGCTGATCAAATCCAGCACAAACTCCCACAAATGCCCCAACTTTCCATAAGGCATCAAAAGCTAACTCCCCTGCAGCAAGAGCAAGCACAGACCAAACCAGATGCACAGCACCCCCCACACCATATGATGGCCAAAGAAAGGCAACTCCCTACCTTAGTGGCACAGCCACAGCAAACTGTAGTACAGGTGCTTGCAGTAAAAACCACGCAGCAGCTGCCCAAACTGCAACAGGCACCAACGGCACAAAAAATCTACGTGCAACCCCAGCCCCCCCAGAGTCAAATGCAGCTACCTGCCTCTTCAGAGAAACAGCCAGCAAGCCAGGTAACGGAATATTGATAGCATGCAAAATACACATTCAAGGAAAAAAAAAAATAAAGCACCGACCCTGTCGCTGTAGCAGTATTTTGTCCTGGCAAGAGAGAATCCCTCATTCCACTGGTAGTAATTACCCCAGAAGAAGGTTGACACTAGGAAAGAGAAAGACGTGTTATAGGGGAAAAATCCGTAGAGCTCACAAACAGGTTTTGTTGGACAGTTTTTATTAATTTCAGCCACCACTGGTGCATGGAATTTATTCCTAGTTATTTTCTTTTAATCTTTAGATAATGACACATTAGTAATTGCCATTCCCGTAGCACTTTTTATTTCTGTAGAAATAAAGATGAATACACTGCAGTCTCCTAAGGCTCTCCATTGTTCCTCTTCCTTTGTAGTTTACATCTTCCTGAAGTTATATGGCTTTCATGTACAGGAGTAATTTTATTTTCCTTGGGAGGGAAAAAGGCAGAGACAGAGGAACATGGGAAAAAATATATTTTAACTAACTCCAGGAAAGTATCATTTTTTTGGGCCCTTCAGGAATAGATGTGAAAACCAGCAAACATACCTTTGTAAATCCCAAAGGAAAATTAGGCTGCTGTGGTATTATACTGCGACAATCCTTATCTAGCAGCCTAGAAAGCTGCTTTTCCCCAGGCTTCAATTAATTGTTGCCCTGTCATTGCTAATTCCTTTGTTAAAACACTGAGTTTCAATTGTCTTCCTAATAGCAAGTATGTTGTTTTTACCATTCTGTCCTTGGAAATATTGATGAGGATTTCAATAAAAGAAAATATTAACTGTAATATGCACAACAAAAATTTGATTTTCAGGTGCAACATCTAACTATAATGCAAGGGTCCACTGTTACAGAGATAACTTTTGAGGGGCATGAACCTCCTTTTGTTTCAAAGGTAGCAGGTGGCAGTTCTGTGCCCAAACTGGCACTGCTGGTTACCAGCCTATTTCCCATGCAGGCATCCATGGAGACATCAGTAGCAGATATATTGAGAGTGTCTATGGTGGAAGCTCAGATTGATGCAAACATAGAACATACAGTAGTGGATCCCCCAAACAAGGCCACATCCACTAGTAAACCTGCTAGTGAAGCAGAGTCGTCACCTTGTACCCAGGGCCCGAGGGTGGCTGCAGTGGGGATGACGGCACCTTCCATCCCCCAGCAACAGACACATACAGAATCCAGCTCAAGTCCTCCTGCTGTTGGTCCTACTTTAACAGAGAGGAAACTCGATGCACGAGGAATACCTACAACAAACCAGTTTATACACATTCAGAATATATCACAAAAGAAAGCTGAAGAGAGCTCATCAGAAATGGTTGTCCAGGTAAGAGAAGACTGAGCAACTAAGGCAAAGATTGAGCAGAGCAAACACGTGTCTGATGTGGTGATAATCACTGAATGATGTTCAAGTAGTTGTGGATTAATTCCCCAGGTTTTGGTTCTGTTTCTACTCTTAGCTTGTAATCAATTTATGTTGAAGTGTATTTCTTAATTTGGCTCAGGTTTCTCTGGTAGTGTATCATGCACTCTGTCCTCAGTGTCTTCCTTCTTCTATTAAGAAAGCAACCAAACTCATTTTACAAAATATTTTTATTTGCAATGCTTAAAACTGCTTCACTGCTTAGTATGTTCTAGAATCTTTTATATTACCTAATTAAGTTGCTTCTGAGTATAAAATTAATGACGTAGTAGGGTTGTGCTTACTGGATAAGTTCATCAAATAAGGTCTGAAATCAGAAGAAAGCTTTTAAACTTCATTTAGGATAATACTTCTGAGATAAAATTACTATTGATCTTTAGCCTGAATGCTTTGAATAATTTCCTAACTGCTATGCATGATATTTTAATTAATTCTGCTGCCTTAAATATGATGGTTCATGTTGTAATAAGTTCTCAGAACAACTTAGGAGGTATTTAAGTCTTCCAAATGGTATAATGGGAATCTTTCTAGACAAGCTGGCATGGAAAATGTCCACACAAATGATAGTGCGGATTGAAATTGTTTTAATATGTACCATACTTGTGTTACAGTGAAAATACTTCTGCTGTGGGAAACAATTTGTGTACAGAGGTTTCAAATTTTTCATGCTACTTTGTGAAGTCTTTACTGGGGCTAACTTCTCTTTTGTAGAAATTGCCAATTCTGTATTCATGTTTAGTCCTCCTTAAATAGACACAGGTAGATGTCTGTTTTACTTCAAACCTGTATCTTTTGAGAATTGGTACTATTTATTATTGTGGCATGCTACGAGCTGTTTCAAAACTCAAATAATGCCCAGAATTTCAGTTGTGTAAAGTCAGAGATTTAGCTTCTAACCTATGCAAGTGTAAGTAAAAATAAATAACATAATAACCATAATAATAATAATCTTAGAAATAAATAACTGTTGTTTCCTCAGCCTCTGAGCTGCAGCTCTGAGCAGGGCCAGAGCTTGAACTCTGTCGCATACAGAAAGCAATAGTGCTCCCGGAGTGCTTGGACAATGCACTGCCTGGTGGGATTTTGGGGTTGAGCTGTGCAGGGCCAGGAGTTGGACTCAGTGGTCCTATCAGCACATCTTGTCTGAAAAAGATCAGGTGGAAGAAAATATCTCTTCTTTGGGTTTGCAGAATGGTGGATGATGGGCGTTGGTTATGCTGTCACAGACCATTAGGGAAGATCAAAGGCCAAGATCACTGCCTGGAGAGCAAGATTATTCAAATTTTATCTTTCACAACCCAATCCAGTGAAAGGGTGCTTTGAAGCCTTAGTTAGGGAAAATTGCCCTTGGAAACCAAATAATTCCTTTTCCACAAATCTCTGTGCTTGCACAGATGCCTTTACCTTCAAAAATGTTTATAAACTTAAATATTTTCTTTCTTTCAGACTATCCCTCACTATTCCATCCCTTGTCACTCCAGCTCCAATGTGGTAGTGGAACCCAGTGGGCTCCTGGAGCTCAGCAACTTCACCAGTCAGCGCCTCGATGATGAGGAGACAGCAATGGAGCAAGATGTGGACAGTAGCACTGAGGATGGCACTGAGCCCAGCCCCTCTCAAAGTTCTGCTGAACAATCCTAAGGAATTGGGACGCTGGAGTGCACTTTAAAATATCTTGGGATTTCAAGCATCCAAGATGCCCTTCTATTGTGATGTCTTAGAGCACTTTGCCTATTAGAATTGTTCATTGGACTCTTGAAGCATCAGTATTGAAAAAGCTGCATCTTAAAAATGGTTTTGGGAAAACAAAGAAGACATGATGTGTAGTTACCAAGATTTAGTAAATCTGTGACAGTGGAATGTACTCCTGTTCAAAAACTAATCTGCTGTTGAAGCCCTTGCCCAGATACCAAAACAGCTTTAAGTGAAAAGGGATCATTATTTTGCTCTGTCTTTTTAGCTGTTGAGCAAAACACCATTAAAAAAATGAAATCATTTAATAAATATTTTTATTTTCAAATAGCATGTGAGAGAAAAAAATGTCTCTGACAGTGCTGGAAAAGCCCTAAGAATTGTGGAATTGGCTAGCTTTCTTGCACTCATGCTCACTTAAACATTTTTTTCAGAAGTTTAAAATGTTTTTTTTTAAATTCTTGTGGGTGAATGTTTGGAAATAAGCAAAACTGCTAACTGGTAGCGAAGTGGATTTGCTAGTGGAGTTTTGTTTTCGTGCTTTACAAGAAGTAGGGTAATCATAGACGAGGCATTTCTTTGTGCCATAAACACACAAGATGCTCATCTACTCTAGTTAACCTTTGATTATTTATTTAAATATAAATTTTAAAGTGAGACAAGTTGAAAAACTTCCTGTGAAACAGGCAGTTGTATTAATTCTAGTACAAACCATGGAGAATGAGGTGTCTTTTGCTATTAATCAGTTTTTCAAAATGGGGGATAAATAGTTCAACATCTTTCCAAGTTGAACTTGAGAATTTAGAAGTGAGCTAACACTTTTAAAAATCTATATTTTACTCTTACATGCTGTTTTTAAAGTTGAACATTTGGGGAGTTTAAAAGCTGAAATGGGTATACAATGGTAGGTTGTATATTACCTTGCTAATTACAGGGCAAAATTAGCCTTATGCCTTGGCTTGTTGAAGCAATACATTGGGGTTTTGTGATAGTTACAAGTCACAGAGAGTGGTTTGGGCTCAGATGGGACAAGAGAACCAGTTTTAAGACATTCTGGTAATCAAGACAATACATTTTTTTCCAATATGTATATAAAACCATGTTTTTAACTGTTTTGTATAGATTTCACCATAAATAACTAAGCATTTTATGACTTTGACATATCATTTAATTGTATATACATGTATAAGCCTAACTGCCGATGTTTTGGTGCTGAAGTACTGTAAGTAGATTTAATCCAAATTCTAATAACAGCTTTTTGCGTCAGTCTTTTTTTTAAGCTGTCATTTTACTGTTGATATTGTAGCTAAGGTTAAATTCCAGTTGGAGTAACTCAAACTAAAATATACAAACCCTAAAAGCCATTTATCTTACTCAAGTATCCACCTATGTTAGAACTCTCAGTAACCCCTAGAGGGGGCTCTTGGTTTTCTCTAACCTCAATTGTCTTCTAAACTAAGACACTAGGACCTTTTATATTCTTTTTTTCCTTCTGTTTTCTTTTTCCATCAACGCTAGTTCCAAAATAATGTAGTTTATAATTGTGCAGAAATGTCCTGATAAATTTGACATGCAAATACTGAATAATGGGTTATGAAACGAATGATTTTTGTGTTACCTTTGTATTGAAATAAGTATTGGTTTGGGTTCTGCTGTCCATAGTGCTCAGGATTGAAGAGAATAATATGTTATAAATTAAACATTCCACATTTCTTTCTTTAGCTAAATAATAACCCTGCCAGTATGTCATTGTAGGTAGTTCAGGTTTTGGTAACTATTTGGGTGATTTTACTCTTGATGAAAATGAAATCATAGTAATCAACAAAAGTGAAGAAGTTATGCTCCAAGTTGTGAAAGTTCCACATTGCTACAGAATGACAAAAAGTGGCTTAATACTGATGTTATTGGCAGTGGACAGTCTGTAGTGCTTTGCATAAGTCAGCATAAGGAATGATCTGTATTTCCTTACCCAGTTGTGAAAGGCCCAAAGCAGGTGACACACACATTTCTTCTGGCTTGTATCAAATTCTCATTGCCATCTGGGCTCTTGCAGTGCTTTGAGTGTGCCTGGCATATCTGGAACTGGAAGGCCATGAGAGTATAAGAGAGAGCAAGATTTTTCTTAAGCATTTATGACTAAGAACATTGCCCTAAGTTACAGTTTCAGTTTTAGGTGAAGGCATATGCTCTCCCCAGCCAAAAATAGATACCAAGAAACGGCCTAAGGTGAATTCAACACCTCATGCATTCACTGTATTTAGTTCTGGTCCAATTTATTCTTATTTTATGTAAGACTTTGTTTGCCTCTTTAGTGATGACTGGAGCAAAAGTATGGACAACTACAGCAGACTATTTGACAGTTCTTTGAAGACAGCAAATTGTTGAAAACTTGTCATGTTTCTATAAGAAGTGATTGATTTAAAGTTGGCAAGTTGAAGCATATGGTGTGGATGTCTAGGGGTGATGTAAGAAATTTAGAAGAAAGAACTTTGGTAATCAGTGTGTTCATTCTTGACACTCTTCTCTTGCTGCTTTCCCAAATTGCAACATGTTTTTCTTCAGATTCTTTTATTGAATTTGTCTGTTTCAGCACTTCATCATATGAGTACCTTTACAAATAAGAAATAGACAAGATGAGCTAAAATGTAGGTAGATAAGTTGTTTGGGGTTTTTTTAACTTGATTTATTACGACACTAAGACAAGGTGCTTGGAGCATTTGGTCTTCTCTCCTTTGCATAAACTCCAATATCACTGCCTATTCTTTTGTTCTCCCTGGCAGATGTGCAGCTTTTTCTTACCTGTCCCTGGGATACTTCATCATCCTGCAGCAATGTATCCACTTCTCACAGCCCTATAAATATCAGCAAACTGCTAAAATAAAGCATCAGTATGTAAACTAATATTTGCATATCCCATGTCCCTCATAAGCTGCATCTTTATTCCTGAAATTAATTTGATGTCCTTCCTTGGAACAGAAGGAAGAGTAGGTATGGCGGTGATAATTTTTGGTACTGGGAATTAGCAGGCAGTAGGCTTGTATGTTATCAGAAAACTGTGGATAAATTGTAGAGCAAGTGAAATGGCATTAATGAGTTGCTTTGAATTCAGCAGTTTAAAGAACGTGCTCCAGTACTGCATTAACACACAGGAATTTTCAAAAAAGGATGGTAAGAAAGTGAACTGAAGTTAGAGGAAGTACTGAAACTTGGGGGAATTTATGTGTGCTTTAAAGATGCAGGAAGTCACAGAAGACTGGATGTTTTCTGGAAAGGTTAAACCATTCTGGTAATTGTGTTTTCAGTCTCGTTCTTTCTCCTACTGACAAAACTAACTTTTGAAATTTCAGGGCAAAATAGAAAAAGGGCCCTTACCTTTGAACAGAACACATGACTAAATCAATGGGATTAAAAAAAAACAAAAACCAAACAAACAAAAAAAACAACCTCCCCAAAAAAAATACAAAAAAACCCAACCAAAAAAACCACAAAAACCCCCCAAAAAACCAAAAACCAACACCAACAAATATTTATCTAAAACCTTCAAAAAAATCAAAAATCTTGAATTAAGATTATGTGCTTTTGTTTCTAATGCAGAAATAGTTCCTGAAGTCTAATGGTTTCATAGGTGAAGGTTGTTGTGCATCCCCCCAGGTGCACATAAAAGGCAGATGATTTCAGCTTGGCAACATTCAATCCAGAGAAGACTGATCATAATTTAGGATCATGAACTAGAAAAATACTGCTTTGGGGTTTTCCTGTATTTGAAAAAAAGTATGTTTAGCACCTGTATCTGTGCTTGGCTCCTTTCCATAAGTTTTGAAGTAAACCATGGAGAATGTTTGCTAACACCCTGTGCACGGTTTCCTTCCACACTGTGGGACTGAGTTTTTCCCATACTCAAAGTCTATCCTGAGAATCTTTGAATCTGTTATCTTCCAGTAGAAAAGAAACACTTAACTTACAATAAATTTAGAGCTTAACATAGTTTATCAAACAGAAAGTTGGTGAAGAGGTACCTTTAGGTGTATTTGTGAGTTCCTTTGCAAGAAGAAATTGTTGGGCCATTTCAGTCTGGTATAGAGGCAGAGTATCATTGCCAAATGATTTGAGTTGGAATGGACCTTGGAACTCATCCAGTTCAACTCTCCAGCCATGGGCAGGGACACTGTCCACTGGACCAGGCTGCTCCAAGTCCTGTCCAGCCTGGCCTTGAACATTTCCAGGGATGGGGCCAGCCACATGTTCTCTGGGCAACCTGTGCCAGGGCCTTGACACTCTGACAGAAAAAAAAGAATTAAAAAATTGTAAGGTTGAGGATAATTAACTGGGATTGAGAAGAGGTATAGTGTCTTCCATGCTTTGCAGTCTTTTCTCTCCAATCAGCACAGGTGCTGCAGGTTGAAATAGAGTGGTCTCATATCTCCAATACTGGCAATGAATTGAGAGTTGCATTGGTGTGCTAAGGATTTAAACTGTAAAAACAAAAATAAAGAACTTGGTGGTATTTTGAGATATGTAGAGCTATGACTGACATGCAGAGAAGCTTAGTCATCTTGGATGGGTTTTGGGGGGTGGTGTTTTCACTGTACTTTGGTAAAAAGTAGTTGAAGTGTTAAATTAGAAAATCAGTACCTGGGAACTTGCTCTTTAATTCTAGAGAAAAGTGTCTTTGAATTATTTGGCATAGAAAATATATTAAGTGTTTAAGCACTGTGGACTGAATAGTAATCAAATGGTTTTATATAATCTTTGAAGCCCAGGACTGCCCCACATCAAGGGATTGAAACAGGATGATTTATAAGGTCCTTTCCAGTTCAAACCATTCTGTGACTCTGTGATGACTGTTAGAAATGTCTAACAAATACTCCAGATCTGGTCCTACTCAAAATTTCCTTCGGTTTTAGTTTTGCTCAATCCTTGGCCTCCTTTAAAAAAAAAAAGGGGATTTGTTTGTTTGTTTGCTTTGGATTTTGTTTGTTTGTTTTTTGGTTTCTTGGTGTTTTCATTAGCTTTCCAGCTCGGTTAGGTTTGTAGCAGTTTTGAAATTTTCTGTGATCCTGGTGATCCTATTTTCTGTAACTGCCTGCATTAAATGGATTTAGAAAAGCTACTCTTGTTACTCAACTAGGAGTGGGTAATTAGGACCATGGGCTTTTTGGGCTATCATTGAATCTTTCAGACAGTGGTAGGCACATCAGCCAGTCTCTCATGAACTACATATGGGTTTTAGACTCCATAGAGTGGTTTGGCTTGGAAGGAAGGAACCAAGATTATCTAATTCTGTCACTTGAATGCCCAAAGTACCTAGCATTAATCCTTTTTGATGGCACTTGTAGTAAAACTTCAATAATCCTTACTTGTAAGAGCCTTATTTGTTACTCTTTAGAGCAAACATTGTTCAGAAATGCTCTTTTATGGTAAAAAATCAGCTTGTCACAGCTCTTTGCCAGAACTGTCCCAGAGGCCCATAGATCTCCAGTACTTTGTGACTTCTTTCATGTCAGGCTCTACCAGAAGCCAGCTCAGGGCTCTGGAAGACTCTATGCACAGGCTGTTTTTGCTGTTAAGGATACTCCCCAAGACCTGCTTACAGCAAAGAGCTGGGAACAGTTCTTTGTGCCCACATGTCATTGAGGTTGGCAGGAACCTCTGGAGAATTCCAACCCTCTTGCTCAAAGCAGGGCCAGACTGCTCAGGACTGTCCAGCTGGGATTTTGGAAACCTAGAATGATAGAAACTCAACCTTTACCAGTCACCACCCACACATCCTTTTTCCTTCTTTCCTAGAGTGTGCTGTGTTTCCTGGTTTTTCTCTTGGTTTGTTTTGGATGTGAAATAGAAATACTGTATTGAGAAGAGGCTCTCAACAGCATGAGAACAAACCACAGGGAAGAAGCACAAATTTAGTGAGAAAAAAGTGTTGCAGTTGCAGTGTTCCCAGAAACACTGGGATATTTGTTTTCCTCTCCAGGCTTCAATTTGTTCAATTCTCTCTGCATCCACTTCAGGACTGCAGAGACACGGGGTACTAACAAAATACTGTCATCAGATGTCACTTTCTAGTATTAATATTAAAAAGGTATCCAGAAAAGGAACTGAATGCTTGGAAATGTTTTTTCCAACTGCATCAGTCTACAGGTAGATTCAATAGCTGTTACTGAGCATTGTGCAGCCTTGCTTTTTTGTATGAAAATATATAATACAGATCTATAGGTGACCATGGCACAGTTTAAGCTCTCAATTAATGGCTTTTGTTCAAATTTACCATGTCAATGTGACACATGCAAGCTATGTGTCTATGATTAGAATGACTAATTTGAGAGCTGAAGGGCTGCCTTCCCTGTGAAGCAGGGATTTTGGTCAGGATGGAGCCTTGCTACAGCCATTCCTTGAGGATGCACATACTCATTTGGTGGCAGATGAGTTTGTCCTGAGGCATGCATGAATTCCCCTGCAATAAGTAGAATTGAGGAGACCAAAATAATAATAAAAATCTGCCAAAGCATCTTAAGACAACCCAGGAAGATACTGCAAAGCAGAGCTTGCCAAGTACAGAGAACACAGGATAAGTAAGGCTTTACTACAAATAATTGTTATCAAAATACTGTATTACAAATAATTGCTATTGAGTTTAACTGATAGTAGGACATGGACTCAGTGAGCAATTGCCTCATCTGATCAGCCACTGTGTAAGTACTACAGGACTTGGGGTTACTTTTGGTTAGGGTTAGAACTGGTGCTTTATGGAAAGTTACTGTTTGGAAATAAAATAGGAAGCTCAAGCTGAAATAAACGAGTTGAGGAATAAGGGTTTCAAACTTTAAACTTGAGGGTAAATGTAACCTGGATCCTTTAAATTCTTTCAATCAAGGTGGAGATGGCACAAGGACAACTCTGGCCCCAGAGTTTTAGTCCCATTGCAAAAGCTGGGTAGAAGAATTATCTGGTAAATTGCTTGGTTTGGATGTACATGGTATGTACAGATGGAATGTGGGAAATGATAATGTACAGATGCCAGCAGGACAACTGGAGGAGAACTACCAAAATCCCCTACAGAGAGCTCCAGCTCCTGTTATGGTGAGACACGGCCGTGGTTTGCACCTAAATGGTTGATCTGGTAGTGGTACCCTTGTTTGCAAAACTTAGAACTCAAAAAGTTAACAAGTTCCTGACTGAGGTGGACTGTGCCCCCCATTACCTCTTTTCTCCTTAGCTTCCACCCCTAGACAATAAAGTTTAAATTACCCAACTTCATTATTGAAGCTACTGGAAATAAATTTTCCTGTCCAACAACTTTTTTTTTTTTTTATGAGAGTGAAGTTTGTTTTCATTACAAATCATACTCTTGATCTTGGTTCAGGCAGAAAGGATGTCCTTTGTGTGATTTCCAAAGGACTTCATTATTTCCCTTTCCTTTTTCTCTGTCCTTTTCTTCCCCAACTTTGCAGTCATATTGCAGTAATCTACAGCCTAGAGATTAGCAGGACAGCAGTAATGTAAGGAGTGGAGGTTCTTAGGTCAAATTTAAATTAAGTTCCCTTGGCAATTGTCAAGAAATTCTTTAGTTGGTTAGGATGGCTGTAGAAAATCATGGGACAGCTTCCTCACCACAGGCCTAGAAGATCTTGATTTCCATGCCATGGAGACTGCCTCACAGAGCTGAGGTTTGCTGTGGGATGGGACACTGGAACAGGCTGCCCACAGAAATGCTGGAATCGCCATCTCTGAAAGCATCCAAAAGATGTGAACCTGGCTTGGTGGTGAGTATGGCAGTGCTGGAGTAACAATGGGACTAAATAATCTTCTCCAACCTAAACAATTGTGTGGTTTATGATTTGGAGGAGGGTGTGTCACACTCTGACTGCAGGGCACAGACCAAGGTGTTGATGTTGTGTTACACATGCACTTTTTTGGAGAAACATGAGCTACTGCACAGGTCAGTGGAGTTCATGGGGCCATTGAGAAGCAGGAAGGAATGGAGTGCCTTCTGTAGCCTGGTGAGCTCAGCAGGTGAAATGAAACATAAGCTTGCAAACTTCAGGTTGTCAATCACACCACTGAGAGATGCATGCAATCATTATGACTCTCCCGTGGGAGAGTGTAAAGAGTCCTGGTTGTGATGAAATTAAGAGGTACAAAAGCAAAGATTTTGTGATCCTTGTCACATTGTAATGACCCCCAAGGACCTGTGGAGTCTCCAGTGAGAAAGCTCATGGGTTTTCATCCTTCACCTTGTTTTGCAGCAGGGGGCTACACAGTCCTCCACAAATAAATGAGTCCACACTACAAAAACATTCCCCACTGCCAGACATTGCATTTGCTCCTGCATCCTATGACAATGTCCCTTAAAGCAATGACAGCTTCTGCATTATTTTTTGAGCTCACTCATGACTGCTGGAATATAATATGCAATGGAAACAACAAGACACCTTGGACAGCTTGGATTTTATTCCTATGGAAAATGGTGATTGTTTCTCTTATAGACTTATGAATGTTTCAACCTTTTGGCCTGATGTTCTATGAAAATTCAAAGTCTTGTGATTTGAGCCCTCTTTTTGTTATATTCCACCCATTCTGCTGATCAAAATATTTCTTGTAGATTCCCAAGTTTCCACCAAACCAGTGCAAGAAGCCCAATGAAACAGAATAGTCTTGCTCCTATTCTGGTGTGTCTCTTTTTGGTGTGACTTGTCTATCAGACTCGTCTTCTGCTTCCCTTGGCAAGATGAGTTTTGTAATAGCAACTTGAAAAATAACACTATTGCTGCTGTTGGAGTATCACCAAATATGTTGTTTGGTATTTAATTTCTTCATTTAATTACTTGATACCAAAATAAATTTTCCAACTCAGGAGAGCATAATGTAGATACCTTCTGTTTTGGCTTGGCATGGACCCAGCCTACAGAGGTCCATAACATGTTCCATGCTGTGCAATGTCTTGGCTACAGTCTTGTTCCTCTTAGTTTGTGACTGTAACATCCCCACTTGGCTGTTGTGGAGTGTTCAAATTTGTCCTGTTCTTTCACAAATATTTTGAAATTTTTTTTCTTAATGCTAGTGCCTTATGTTGGTCCATCTTCTCACCAGAAAGGAGCCACCAGGGGGACTGCTCAACCTCACTCCCACTTCCTTTTCCTCACAGTCTCATATTAGCACACAGATTTAGTTTTCTGTTCCTATGTACTATTTTATTACTATTCAGGTAACACCAGTCCCTTCTGAACTATGTAGGATACAGCTTGTTTGTAATAAAAAACAAGGAGTCTCTACAACTTCTAGTGCATTAAGGACAAAAAATAGCTCAGGGCCATAAGTAGTATGAATAGTTTAAACCACAAAACTAAAGGCCAATTACACTTTGTATTTCATAGAACCATAGAAAGGTTTGGGTTGGAAGAGACCTTTGAAATCATCTCATTCCAATCCCCCTGCCATGGGAAGGAACACATTCCACTAGAACAGGTTGTTCCAAGCCCCATCCAGCCTGGCCTTGAACACTTCCAGGGATGGGACAGCCACAGCTGCTGTGGGCAACTTGTGCCAGGGCCTCCCCACCCTCCAGGAAATGAGTTTCTAATCTAAAATTCTCCTCTTTTAGTTTAAAACCATTGTCTCTGACCCCCTCTGGACTTCCCTAGGTTTCTCTGCCACAGCTTCAATTTCGGTTTGCTTTCAGGTACAGCCACTTCATTGTTTCATAATATAACTAAATAATATAATAATATATAACTTGATTATAATGGAAGTGAAGAAAGCCTGCTGTTTGGAAAAGACTGACTTTTAATTGGATACTTCATTTTTGAAACATGAGCAGATGGTATCGTATGTTTCTCTTCTATGAAGGATGAAGGATTTTGCTGGCAGAAAACGTACATGAGTTTTAAATTCAACCTATTATTTCATTCTGTACCCCTCAAAAACATACC
Source organism: Parus major (assembly GCF_001522545.3). Lineage (NCBI taxonomy): Eukaryota > Metazoa > Chordata > Aves > Passeriformes > Paridae > Parus > Parus major. Next base: position 101,954,541 of record NC_031768.1, read on the forward strand.
ATTATTGACATAAAAGATAAATCAAAGAGTCAGGTGCCTTTATTGGTTGCCACCTTGTTGGGAGTTGGGTGTCCTTCCTTTTGTTTCTTCTCACCTATAGAATTTTTTAGTTTTGGGGAAAAACTGATTGCTGGTACTTAGTGGGTGCGGGGGCAGCTGGGGGCTGGCTGGTTTCTTTGGCTTGAGAGCAAGACACTCGCTGGGAGCTGCTGTGGCCGAGAGAAGGGAATTTGCCATCACTCAGACGGAGCTGCTGCTGCTGCTTCTTTCTTCTTCATCTCTGGGCCTCGCACCCCCTGTCCTGTCGGGACGTGTGGCAGTGCCAGCCTGGAGCTGCTGATCCACCTCATCCCCCAGCCCAGGATCTCAGCTCATCCCTGCTGTTCCAGCTGAGTGTTCCTCAGAGCCCTGCAGGAGCACCGGGACTGACTGCCCGAGGGGTTTGTGAAGCAAAGCCTCTCCTCCATCCCTTCCTGTCTGGGCCGAGAAGGCTGTCACGGGGTCCCTGCTTCTGTTTTGTTGTTAATGCTGTAGTTATTGTTGTTTGTGTGCCTTGTTATACATACTGGTAATGAACTGTTATTCCTGTCCCCAGATCTCTGCCTGAGAGCCCCTTGATTTCAAAATTATAATAATTCGGAGGGAGGGGATCTACATTTTCATTCCAAGGGAGGCTCCTGCCCTCCCTAGCAGACACCTGTCTTCCAAACCAAGACACCTGCATGAAGCTCTCTAGGAATATAGCCAGGCTTCTCCAGCCATGCCCTAAGCTCTCTCCTCTCCCTTGAGGAGTGTAAACAATCTCATGTAGATGTGTCATAGCAAACCTAAGCCAGAACACCCAAATTGCATCATGCTATAAATAGTTTCCTGTGAAGAACAATACCTAATCAGTTTTTATGTTACAGTTTGAGTGTGGTGGCAGGCTGGCCTTCTTAGTGATCTTTTGACAAAATAAATAGCTCAAAAAAATCAAGTTAATACCAGAAAATCCCCAAATTATTTAGTCTGGTTATGCCATGTACCACAGCATTAAAAATATCAATTTTTCACTATAAGAATTAATTCTTCACTATGAGGTTGGAAGTAGATATCTTTAAGGTGCCTTCCAACCCAAATCAATCTATGATTCTACGTGTCAAATGGAATAAAAAAAAATTATGCTTCTGCATTTAATTTCTTATTCTGCTGTTCACATGTCTCCCATATTCTGGGGAGGTGAACTTTGTAATAGAACTTCTAAGCACAAAAGGCTTGTGCTGAAGCAAGGAAGTCTCTGCTCTATCCAAATGATGGGAGCATCACCTAGCAATGATGAGTTTTATATCAGTACTGAGCTGTCAGTCAAAAAGCCACAAGGGAGTGTTGTTGTTTTGGGGAAAATGTGTTAACCTCACCAAACTGTTTAGGTGGTGGGAAACACAGCTGGAGCAGCTGAGTTTTCAATGCTGGGAAGTATGCAGGAGTCCTTTTCCCTATGGAAAAAACCCCACGTGAATGGCTGTAGTGGAGCAATATCTTGCCTCTCATCAGGACCCATCCCACTACTGTCTCTCATGAGCAGACCCAACAGTATGATACAGTGTGAGCTCTGCCTCAGCGTGGCACATTTATAATCATGAATTTCTTTTTCCAGTGGAAAACTGGAATTATAGCAGTGTGGTTTTGGTTTTGTGTGTGTGTGACACTTCTCTGTGACATGGCATGAGGGTGAACACAGTAGTGCTGGTTTAATGAGTACTCTATAATCTTAGAGGTTTTTTTCCAAATTTAATTACTCTATGATTAGTGTTTTCCTTATCCTCTGGCCTTTCTTCAAATAAACACCAGTAGGTTGCTGATCAGTTCCCTCCTTTGAGGAAAGCATGCCTTTGTGGTGAGGAGGCTTAACAAGGGCTCACATCACCAGAATCTCTGTGACCCCAGGCTAATAAATCACTTGCTGTGCTCTTTGCCTTGGCTCCCCAAGCCTTTGGCCATCTACCTTCTCCACAGGGCAGTGTAAAGATAAAATCCATTTGTGATTGAGTCACTTGGATACTGTTGGCACTTGGGGCAAAATTAAAAGTACACAAGTAGAAAAACGCATCTTCTAGAGTTTACTGAAAGAAATGATAATTAGCTATTTCTTAGGTTCCCAGCCTCTCTTGCAGAAAAGGGTCTTTTTTGTCTCTCATCTGGGGACTGGGGAAACTTTTTTGGTGGAAAAGATCTTTATCTTCATAATGAGAGATGCTGGCTTGGAAAGTATTTAAATTTCCTCATCATATCAGAAGAAGCATAAGTAAACCAGGTTGGATGGGGCTATAAACTACCTGGTGTTATGCTCCAGACCCTTCTCCAGCTCTGTTGCCATTCTCTGGACAAGCTCTGGCTTGTCAATGTCTTTCATGCGTGTGCCCACATAGTGCTCTGCATTGGCCCAATCACAGGGAATGAAGAGACATCACTGCCTCTTTCTTCTCTCAGAGACTCAGCCTGGTGTTTCCTGCAAAAAATAAACATGTGAAAACAACTATATAAGCATAATCTGGAGCATATACCTGCTCTCCTGAGTCACTGTCACCCTTTCTATGACGTACCTTTTCTGCCAACAACCAGAAATTTCCAGCAGCAGCTTTGCAGATTGTTTGCCTTCCATAATGATGCCAAAATGATTTTTGCTTTTATATATACTTTATATATATTTGTAGCTCTGTAGACTAGTATTGTACAGTTATATAGTTTCCTAACTCAAATACTTTTCCTATCAGGCAAATTTCTTTTCTAATCTTGCTTCTTCTGGGAATCAAGACCAAGATACCTTCCCAAGATGCTTTCTCATGTGTTAGATATAAACAACCAGCCAGGAGGGGGGCTTCAGAAGGGGTTGAACCAAGAGGGGGAATGATTTCATTACCTGTATTTCTAATTGGGGATTCTCATCAATTATGCTAATTTGCCAAACTTATAAAGCTGTATTTTCCCTGTATCCCATGTGCATTTTCGATGCATTTTCAGCATGTATTTCACCATGTTGTGCACCTGGAGGGACCCTTCATTAAATGATTAAATTGTAGCTGCATTTTTATCACCTTAACCTTGCTTGGCTCTTGATTTTAGGGGCTTAAGGCAACAATACCAGAATGGCCAAACCCCCTTGACTCGTAAAAGTCTCTGTAATGCACCCTTCCTTTCAGTGAATACCCACATATTTCCAAAGTATTTTTTTGTTTGGGAGAGCAGTTTTGCTTCATTTAGCTGATGGTCAATTCTAGTGATGTTATTTTTCTGCAAGTTCTCAGAATCCTGTGAGCCAAGCAAAAAAACTGGTTTTACAGCTTTGCAGTGTGAGAATTATTGTTTAAAGTAATAGAAAAGAGAACAAAGCAAAACATTACAATGAGATATAGTGAGACCAATAGTAATTTGGTTGAAGAGATTCACATCTCAAAGTTTGTTATTTCTTCCTCTGCAGACAAAGGAAGCACACAGATATTAATTTCAAATATGTTTTTATGAGTAAATAGCACAAAATTATGTTTGAGATACTTAGAATCATAAAATCATAGTATGGTTTGGGTTGGAAAAGGCTTTAAAGACCATCTAGTTCCAAACTCCCTGCCATGGGCAGGGACATCTTCTACTACATCAGGTTGCTCCAAGCCCTGACCAACCTGGCCTTGAACATTTCCAGCCACAGCTGGGGCAGCCACAGCTTCTCTGGGTAACCTGTGCCAGGGCCTCACCACCCTCATCCAGACTAAATGTTGAAGGCCTAAGGTTTCTTACAGGATTCATAGCATTGTATATGTGTTCCTCTGCCTGGTAGCTTGTGGTTGTCTTCTCCTAGGTTATTTTTTTATTTGGAAAGTGTGAGTTTAAGCTATCAAGACCCTCAGAAAGCTGGTGAGCATCATTCCTGCCCCTGACGGTCATTCCCTGAATTCATCATATGAATTCTGAAGATCTGAAGATCTCTGCTTTGACAGTCATGGAAAGTTGCTGAGGAATGGGAAAGTCTGTGTTGTGTTGTGACTGCTGAAGGGAATCCAGATGAAACACCATTTCTGTTGTATTGCATTACTTTACATGTTACATTCTCCCTGTTGTCCCCACTCTGGATCTGTGGTTGTGTTGGTTCCTTCCCCCTCACTCCTCCCCTCTGGTTTCCTCCCCTTTGGCTGTGACCTGCCTTCCCTCTCCCCACCTTCCCTCTGTTCAAAAGTTCGGCCCAAGAGACTTTTGCCCTCTTTCTGCCCTGGAACCATTTGGATTAAAAACTGGGACACGGGAAGAGAGAACCTCGGTTGTCTTTTATGTTTTGTCCTTGCTAAATGCCCTCTCTCCCTGGTGGACTTCCTGGGGGTGAGAGCAGTAGGACATTAGCACATTTCAGTGAGAAAATAGCAGAACATATGTGAAGAGATCAGGAATCTGGAACTCTTCCCTTCCTCCCAACTGAATCTTCTATACCAGAACCAGACTCAGACCCTTCCTCAGCTCTCCTTTTGACCTTGTTAATTCCAGGATGTGTAAGTGTCCTCTGCTGGGTCTGGCTGGGAGAGGGGACTGTGCTTGGGCAGGCAGGCAGGGTGTGGGCAAGAAGCCCTGAGACCCACTTTGTAAAGCACTGTAAGCACACCCATCTCTTGGGAAGCTCCTGCTGCTGTCTTGTGTGTCATGGCATGGATGGGAGTAGTATTTGTCCTCCCAGATGCTTCTGGTTCAATGCATGGATAGCTTGAGCACTCAGCTGGGAATTCAAAGATCCTCCCAGACTGTCTCCCCAAGGACCAAGCAATCCCTACATCTCTGGTATCACCCAAGCACCCCTCTGGTAGAGCAGTGGTCATTGGTCTGAGTAGAAACAGGACACAAAACCAGAGTAAGACACAGGCGTGTTGGGTACAGGCCAGTTGGAAGACACATACCCAAGTTTGGTTTCTTTCAAGAAGGAAACCAAAAAACTCTTAGAAATTCATCTGATGTTCTTGAAAAATTGAGGATCTACATTGATTTCAGAAACTTAATAGGAAACTAAAGCTACATTAAATGCAGAGGATCCCTTACTTCATCTGAGTCGATTGTCTACCAAAGTATCTAAACCTGGCACCCCAACCACAGCCCTGCTGGAAGGCACTTTAGCTCCTTCCTCACACATGCATGCAGGTTTTCTTGTTGAGGAAACCAGCACAGGAGGAGCAGAGGAAAAGGTGCAGCTGGGTCTCTTTCCTATACAAGAATATATATATTTTCTCACATTTAGGTGTGAGAAATGCTGCTTCTTCCTACTGTTATGCTGTTCCCCAGTGCCCATCTCACACTCAGCCATTTCAGGATGTACATAAGTGACCTTCTGCCAAAAATCCCTTTTCCTTCCACACTCTTTTCCAGGTATGGATTTGGGGAGCAAGCTTGGGCATCCAGGCATTAACTAACTTATACTTAGAAGTGTAATCTTCTGTTGGATCCCTTCATTGGATGCTTCATTCAGGATGTAAATTCTTCTGCTCTTTGTCCCCAAGGAGATTATTGGAAATACCATCTTGATGCACTCATACGACCTGCACACTGCACAGGACAGACTCTGGGTGGAAGGCCAAGTTGTGTAGCACAAATTGTTAGCCAGTGTCTCCTGGCTGAAGGTTATGTGTCACTAAAGGACACAAAATGATTCACACAATCACTCTTAGTATCAGAACAAAACCTCTGACTCCAGTATTTATAGATTCTCAGCAATGACCAGGGATTTGGATAACTAAGTTACCACCTTCCCAAGCACACTTGCCATGTGAAACATCCATCAAAAGACATTTCTTAGAATGATGTGATAAACAACTTATGCTTACAGGACTCCCATGGGAAAGTAACTAAAACTATGAAAACATTATCAGAAGGCATAATTTTCAGGGTGAGAGTTATGATGCTCTTCACTTGCATATTTTGTGGTTATTACATGCCCTTAAGTGTCCCATACAGGATCATTGTTTCAATTTTTTTGTTGTTGTTTTTTTTTGGTTTTTTTTGTGAGGAGAATTATTTGTGTCATTTTTCACTAGCAGAAAGAAAACATGTAACAGATCTTTTGATTTAAAACTAAAATGAAAAATCCATCATGCAGCAGAAAGAACTTTGAATAATAGCTTTCAGACTAACTCCAAGAAAGGCAAACAGGTCTCCCTGTATTTTAAGTGATCCACAGCCCTGTACATCTGCCCCAAAATATTCAGGCTCCAGGCTGCCAGCAAAAGACAGACTGGAGGTTAAGTGCTTGACTTTCCTGAAGAAACTGTACTTGGCCAAAAATTACTTTGGCTCAAAGGCTCACTGAGGGATGGACAAAGTTTCAGCCCAGAGCAGAATCTAATGCCAGTAGCTTGCTCACATTTCAACTGGAAATTTATTGAGGGAGTTTTGTTTGTTTTGTTTCTCTATTGCTTCTCTTTGCAAAATTGAAACTTGTTCAGTAACACTCTGTTTCAGTCTTTTATGTGGATTACCAGACACTTAAGAAAATCAAACAAACAACAGAAGTTCAGACTCAGCAGGTTTGTAATGAAAGGTGGACTGGTGACCTCTTGACAAACCTTCAGCTGAGATTTTGGCAGAAATAAAAATAAAGAGCTGTTTTCCTTATTTGCTGCCAGCATTTTAAAGTTTACACCAGTTTACCTGGGCACCAAATGGGCACTAAATGTGGACAATATCATTTCCAGCACAATGCATGGTGTATAGCTCCCCTGACAAGGCTCTGCTTGTGGAAAGTATTGTACCTCATGGTCTTTAACTAAACACAGGTGAAGATTACACAGGTGAGTTTATTGGTAAAGTCTGGGATTACTTCAGCTGTAACCATGCAAGAGAAAGATAAACAGAACTAATAAAGTGATGAACCTTAAAAAATCCTCCCAAGACTTCAGCCTATCTATAATCTTCAGTGATTTAACAGAAGCTGCACTTGTAGGAGCAAGGAATATGGGGCTCTGAAGATAATTATTTAGTTTTGTAATAGGGTTGGTAGATGTCTCTCCATGTGTCAAAGTTAATGTCTATCTAAAGGCACCACTAAGTCTGTCTGAGAGCCAAAGAGGGTGTCACTGAGCTCAGGGTCACGACCTCAGAGTTGCAGTGTCTGACTCTCTCCATAGTTTTAAGTTTTTTATTTAAACCCAAATTTTGTTTCCTGGTCCAGCTCAGATATAACCAAGTGCAGCCCACCCCTATGACCTTGTGAAATTTCCATTATTTATATCTTATGGGATTAACTTCAATGTAGGACACAAAACTGTCTGCTAGGCTAAATCTTAGAAACTACATAATTTCTTTTATGCCTAATCCACACCCATCTCTCATACCACCCTTGAATCACACCCAAATTAAGGGCATGGTTTCTTTATCCAAAACCCATAAAGTTCCCAGGAGGACTTACAATGTCTGTGACGATATATGATTATATATCTGATATATGATTATATATATATGATTATTATATCTGTCTATATGATTACACCAAGTTTATGTTCTTTCCTGCTTTACAGTAGTGGAGAAAATTTGCTCAGGGACTTCAGTCTACAAAACACCCCAGCTGGCACCTCTAGTCTGCATTAGCATTCAGAGTGAAGATGAAGGTGTTGAAGAATAATAGCAAGATGATAGTTAGTTCCCTCAGTGTAGTGCTCTCAAAGGAATTCTGGGCAGGATGAAAGCTGTTTTGCCAGGGAACTAGCTGAAATTCACAGCTGGAGGGGACTGACTCACATACAGAAATTGAAGGGCTAAATAGAGACTGAAAATAAATAATAATAAAAGTAATTTTTATTTTTTGGCCTTTTTTTTGAGGGGCAAAATTAATTTAATTAATTAATTTCTGCTGGGTGGAATAAGTGGGTTGCAATAATTGTAAGATGTGACTGATGATTATATTAATCAGTGTATTGGGTCATTCAGGAAATACTGGCTCTGCTTCAATGACATAAATGGGGAAAAAATTGATTCAGGGCTCATGTTAAGCAGCAGAGGGAGACAGTTTGTGATGTATCATACCTTTATCCCTGCACACCAATGTAATTTGCTCAATGGGTAAGTAACCATGCAAAGTGAGTCCAGAGGAGGCCATGGAGATGCTTTCAGGGCTGGAGTCCTCTGCTCTGGAGACAGGCTGGGAGAGCTGAGGGTGTTCAGCCTGGAGAAGGCTTTAGGAAGATCTCAGAGCCCCTGGCAGTGCCTAAAGGGGCTCCAAGAGAGCTGGAGAGGGACTTTGGACAAGGGCCTGGAGGAACAGGACAAGGGACAATGGATTCCTACTGACAGAGAGCAGGGTTAGATGGGATATTATATATGGCAGAAATCCTTGGCTGTGAGGATGTTGAGGCTCTGGCACAGGTTGCCTAAAGAAACTCTGGATCCCCCATCCCTGGAAATGTTAAAGGTCAGGTTGGACAGTTCTTGGAGTAACCTGGTGTAGTGGAAGGTGTCCCTGCCCATGGCAGGAAGTTTAGAACCAAAGATCTTTTAGGTCCCTTCCAACACAAACCATTGTCAACCTATGATGAATATTTGAAATCATGTCCAATCTCAGTGCTTTAGGCTTTTCTTTCTATACCAATGGTTGTTCTTTCCCTTTTTCTCCAGATTCACACCAGTACAGTCCATGGGAATCAAAGTTCTTCCTGAAGTAAACGTGGCAAAGCATCAAGGGAAACTGGTACAGTTATTAGTCCTCCTGACCCAGTCTGTAAGAAATGCAATCAATATGGCACTGTCCTGCATGTTATCCAATGTGGATATGTGGGTAGAAATAACTAATAATGACTGAGAAGATTGGTTGCTTCTTCTGCTGTACCAGGAAACCAGCACAACACAAAATCCATTGGCATTTACCAAAATCTGGAGTTATACTGGAGTTTTCCTTCCCAGCATATCCAAGAGCTGTGAAAAACAAAAGATTGTTGTGGCCATTAAAAGTTGGGCATTGGATATTTACTGAATTCCATGCTTAACTGCCTCCCACTCCACAATACAGACCAAAGCTGCAGATTGCCTTTGCACAAAAGATTACTCTTGACCTGTCTCTTTTCTTAACACCATTTCATCTACTTTCTGTCTTATAAACGCTGCAGCAAATAACATAGCTATCTCTGTGCCCCATTATATAGGGCACAGGCTGCTTCTCTCCAGCCCTTTAGTCCTATCTCACCATTATAAAGCCTTAAGAGCTTCTTTTTCTCACTCTCACAGAGTTTGCTTTTGGCCTGGAATAGCTGGGGAATTTCCACTTAAAAATTATTTTTCAGGAAGCCTACATGGTGATTTGTAAATGTCACAGTCTTTTAATCTGAAAGACAAATTTTATCTGGTGTGTGGGAACAATGTGTAGGGCTTGCTGGTCAACACATTTTTCTTTGTCCTTTCTCAAAGTCACTTCTGACTCCAGGGCTTTTGTGGGATGCCCCTGCCCAGGGAGGCAAAGATTTAGTTTGAGGTAAGCAGTGTTAAAGGGCTCTAAAACACGGGGAAAATAAATTCCACTCTGCCTTGGGGGATGTGCCCTGTGAGGTGGGAAGAGTTGCCCCAGTCCTGGACCCCTCGTGGGGTGGCAGCCCAGGGGTTTATGGTTGGTTTGTGCCCCGGGGGTTTCTCCCTTGCTGTGTTCCTATTAGACCCCATCAAACTCTGGCCTGACTCTGCCCCATAAAACCCCCACCCTGTGCTTCTGTTCTGGGTTCTCTGTCCCTGATTTAAGGTGAATAAATGGTTTCCTGAGCTTAAACAAGCAGAGACCCATCTCATTGAATTCTTATTCCGGTCACCAGTAACTGTGGCCTCCCTGGACATGATCCTGTGGCCCTGGCTTTATGCAAAATGCTGAGTTTCATAGAATCATAGAATGGTTTGTATTGGAAAAGACATGAAAGACCATCTAATCCAACCCCCCTGCCATGGGCAGGGACACCAGGCTGCTCCAAGCCCCATTCAGCCTGACTTTGAACACTTCCAGGAGTGGAACAGCCACAGCTTCACTGGACAACAGGTGCCAGGGCCTCACCACCCTCACAGGGCAGAATTCCATCATATAATCTCCCCTTCAATTCCCTGTAAGAACACAAAGGATGAGCAGTGGGGACCCAGAGATATTTGACTACCTCAAAATACATAAAAACAGTATTGCTGTGGGGCTGGTGGATGGCATAAGTATGCAGCTTTACCTACACAGCTGCTGGTGCCCTTATGCTGCACTGCAGCTGAGTGCTTGGCTGGCTGCTGAGCTGCTGAGCTCTGTGGTGGTAAAGTTGCCAGAATTATTTTTGCTTTTAAACATTCTCTATATTCTTTATAGATTCATAGAATTTATATTATATATTTTTATATATAGCTATATATTTATATATATAAATATCATATAGATAATATTTATATATATATATTCTATATATTCTGAATATATATTCTAGATATATAGAATTTCAACTCTTTATATATTTGTAGCTCTATTATTGTATTTGTAGTTCATCCCAGTGCTTCTCCCTACCTTTTCCCTAGGCAGAAAGACAAAACACATTTCAGACTGCCAAGCCAAGGGGATACAAGGCCCTTATCCTACCTTGGTTCTTCCTGGAAACCAAGGCTGAAACCAGCTATTTGAGACACTTTTTCATAAACAACATTTAGTTCTCATCTAAGGAATGTAAGAGGGAAAGGAAGAGGGGAAAGGATGAGGGGAAAGGATTTAGAAAGGGGCTGAACTGGAGAGGAATTGCCTCACTACTTCTGCTCCTAACTGGTGACTTTTGTCAATTATGCTAATTTGCTAAACTTATAGAACTGTTTTCACCCCATGTGGGGGTGGGCATTTGGGCATTTAGCCATTTTCCATATCTGGCCTTTGGAGGCCTCCAGTAAAGACCAGTCTTTATATTTCCTCCCAGACTTATATTATCTCAAAAGTGTCTTGTTTCATTTCTAGGTTCTTTTAGGCATCAGTATCACTTCTCATGGTGGTTTCCAGGCTGTTAACCCAAAAAACAGCCTCTAAGGCACACCCTGGGGATGTCCCCACCTTGTACACGTTGAGGTCACACATTGATGAGGTTTCTGTCTGGAGGTTGTGCAATTGTCCTTGCAGCAACATCTGGAGTCCAGTCCCATCCCATTCTCTTCTTGTGCAGGCCAATGGAGCTGGACAGCGATGGAGGGGTGTGATCATAACTGAGCCAAGCAGTGTTGCCAGGATGTGTTCTTAGGTGTTCATCCATGACACTCATGGCACCCATGCCATGAGCACTCACTGCACTGCATAGTTGACTATTTTGATTCTGGGTGGTGTGTCAGCAACACTGCCCTGGAGCCTGGGAGAAGGGATGAAGTGGCAGAGGCTGGGCTTGAAATGAGCAAAAGTGATCAATTCTGAAATCCTAATTCCACTGATGTGATTTTCTAGTAGATTTTTTTTTTTTGAGATAGCTTCTAAGTTCAATTTACCATAATACTGGTAAAAGAAGATAGAGGTTCTTTGCTGCTCAAATTACCCCTGAACTCAGTTGTCTAAGTCCAGTGTTTGGCTGTATGTTCTGAGACAAAATCCACATGTACTGTGTTATAGGTTTTGGTAGCCCAGATGTTTTCAGAGTTGTCTCAGCTGTAAGTAGCTCTTGAGGACTTGTGGCCTAAGAAGGATCACAATGATTTCAAATTATCTTCCCCTAATTTGTGATAGTAATTTCTGAGAAGGGCAAGACATACTTGAAAACCCACTTCTGTCTTTGTGCGTGGGTAGAGGTTTGTGTGAGTCTAAGCTGGTCTCAGTCACCACAATCCCCCTGCTGACAGATCTGGAGGGTAAAAAGTCCCCCAAACCTGCTCCTGCCACCGCAAGTGATGCCACTCAGAGATATGATGCAATGTTTCCTCCAGCAGCAAGGTCTCTATTGCATAGGCTGCTTCCATTTCTTCATTTCCTCTGCCTTAGCCTGATGTCATCTCCTGCTTTCACTCCTACCTAGCGACCTTTGCATCCTCAGAGAGTTTGCATTTTAATTACTTTTATCAGTACCTACTTGCAAACCTGCTGTGAGAATGTCTCATTCCTGTCTGGTGGAAACTGGGTCTTGTTCACAAAAAAGGGGCTAAAGTGTAGTATTGCATCATTACACAAAATTAACTGCTTATGAAGCTCACAGATATACAGGTCTGAAGGCAATAAACACTTAAACTCTTCATTCCCAAAACCTGTAAGGGATTTTGAAGCCTTGAGCATGGGATGGATTCACATTAAGCTTTGCAAAGAGGTCAGGTTTCTTAAGAGGTTGTTCCAAATTTGGCTGAAACTGAACATAAAGAAACACCATTTCTATCTAGGAGTTGTCTGATAGTCAGTAATAAGCAGAACCTAACAGGCAGGAGCCCACAGAGAATTAAAAGGTTAAACAAAGAACACTGTGATGTCCTAAGCTGAATTCTTCTGTCTAGGAGAGGTCTTTGCTATTCAAACTGTCAGGGGACTGGACATCTGGGATGTGTCTGCAGTAGGATGTGTCAGTGAGTTTCTTCCTAAGAATTTGTTGCTGTCAAGATAAATCATCTTGTGCAAGTCTTTGAAGTAAAGAAAATAAGATTTCCCTTCTTCCCACATTTTGCCAGGGTGTGCTCCTACCACAAGGCCAGAAGAGAGCAAGTTATCTAAGGAAACCATTGACAATTTCACCTCAAATTGGCAAAGATTGCTCAATGCAAGGCCGGATGCATTTGATGCAACAACTTGATTTTTGCCTGCTTTTTCTCTTGTAAGGAATTCTTTTCATACTTCACATTCAGCCAGTGAATGTGAGTTACAGCTCACTTTGTTGCTTGCCATTTTGATGCCACTATAATTCTTGGGAGGTATGTGTGATTTGTATGTTGGAGTAAAGACACTTTAATCTGCAGGGCTTGATTCAATGCTTGGTTTGGTCCCAGCTCTGTTTTCCTCCTGGAGCCACACCATATATTCTTATCTCATGGTGATGGATAAGGGGTGTTTTGGGATAATACCTGGGTGCAGGTCATTCTTGACGGGAAGGGATGGGAAGGAGCCTCAGGACACATCACCTGACCCGATGATGTATTCAATCATAGCAGATCATGCTGCACACATCTGCAGTTGATACACAACAGAAGAGATACATTTGGGTTTGCTCTGAGGAGCTGGGAGCTTTCAGGAGAGGATACCAGATATCCTGGAGATGATGACCAGCAATTTTGACTCAGCTTGATGTAGGTGAGAAGAACAGAGACGGGAGCTCTCTTCTGAAGCCCTTGTGAGTGATGATAAGATGCACAACACATTGCAGAGCCTAAGATGATGAGGTGGTGAGCACAGTCTTCCATCTGGATGTGGCCCAGGATGTATCTTCATGGCATATACATGACTCTGTCACCAACTAAAGTTTCTTTTAAGGATGTAGCTGATTGTGCAGCAAGACTGTGGAGTTACAGGGAGGGGACAAAGTGAGCTGGTTAATCATTTTAAACCATACATTCCTCCCCCCGCTTTTCTTTTGAGTTCAACTTTTAAAATGGTCTGTAAGGTTTTTTGCCAAATACCAGTTCATTACTTTTTTTGGTGAAACTGTCACAGCTGGGGACTTCCCATGGTTATTTGGAAAAAGTGATGCAACTTGTAAATCACGTCTTAATGTGACTTAGAATATCTAAGCCTCAGACAACATGACATCATACTGAAGATAATAGACATGCTCAGAAACTCAACATCATTCCTTTGAAAACTGTCTCCTGCAATAGAAGTCACATTTATTTTTATAAAAAATAGTTGAATTCTATGCCTGATCCTAAAATGAGATAAATAAATTTATGCATCAGATATATCTTTTTTCTCCTTCCTGACTGATAACAGGAGCATACAAGAGAATAACTGATGAAATAAATAGCTGTTGAATAATTTTAATGGGATTTCAGTAAGCAACAGGTAAGTTAGCTATGTTTCTTTTGATTTATTGGTCCAATAAAGAAAAGACATGGCCTGGAGTTCAAAACCTACATCTTCAACTAAATACAAAATCACAGAGTCAGAGAATAAAGGCAAAAAACCTTAAAGATCATCCAGTTCCAATGCCCTGCCATGGACAGGGACATCTTCCACTACACCAGGCTACTCCAAGAACTGTCCAACCTGACCTTTAACATTTCCAGGGATGGGGCATCCACAGTTTCTTTGGGCAACCTGTGCCAGAGCCTCAACATCCTCACAGCCAAGGATTTCTGCCATATATAATATCCCATCTAACCCTGCTCTCTGTCAGTGGGAAGCCATTGTCCCTTGTCCTGTCCCTCCAGGCCCTTGTCCAAAGTCCCTCTGCAGCTCTCTTGGAGCCCCTTTAGTCACTGTCAGGGACTCTGAGATCTTCCTAAAGCCTTCTCTTCTCCAGGCTGAACATCCTCAGCTCTCCCAGCCTGTCTCCAGAGCAGAGGAGCTCCAGCCCTGAAAGCATCTCCATGGCCTCCTCTCTGCTGGAGCACTTGCCAATGAAGACCAAGACAAAACATCATTTTATATCTCAGACCTCTACACATCCTGGGTAACCAAGTCTCCCATCTCCTTATGAAGATGCATACATTTTTCCTAGTTTATATTTTATCACCAAAATACCTTTAGAAGTTTTCCTTGTTGCCCTTGGCATCCCTGGTCAGATTTAATTCTGCTAGGGCTTTAGCTTTCCTAACCTGATCCCTGTCTGCTCAGACAACTTCTCTGCATTCTTTCCATGTTACTTCCCTTGCTTCCATCCTCTGAAGGTGTATTTTTGGTGTTTGAGTTTATCCAGGTACTTCTTGTTCATTCATGTAGGCCTCCTGGTGTTTGTGTCTGAATTCCTCTTTGCTGGGATGCATTGCTCATGAGCTTGAAGAGATGATACTTGAATATTTAACAGCTTTCTTAGGCCCCTCCTCCCTCTGGGGCTTTATCCCATGATACTGTTCCAAGCAGATCCCTGAAGACATCAAAGGCTGCTCTCTTGAAATCCAGGACAGTGAGTTTGCTGTGTGTCCTCCTCTCTGCAAAGATCTTGAGCTCCATTCAATACTTCATGGTCACCGCAGCCCAGGCTGTCCTGGAGCTGCCAATTCCCCACCAGCTTCTCCTTGTCCAGGAACCAGGTCCATCATAACACCTCTTATCCTTGGTGTCTCTATCACTTGGAGAAGGAAATCATTATCAACATTTTCTAGCAACCTCCTGGCTTATGCCCTACTGTGTTGTCCCTCCAACAGGTATTGGGGTGGTTGAAGTCCCCCATGTGAACCAGGGCTTGAATGTGTGGCTACTCCTATCCATAGATCATCTTATCCACTTGTTCTTCTGCTCACATGGCCTGCAGTAGAGCCCCCACTGCAATGTCATCTGTCCCTTTCTCTCCTTTGTTCCTGACCTGTGAGCTCACCCTCATCTGTCCCCAGGCAGAGCTCCATGCACTCCAGCTGGTCATTGACAACATCCACTGCCGTGTGTCCTTCCTGAAGAGCCTGTATCCGATTCTCCAGGGACAGCAGCCATCCCACCACATCTCTGTGCTCCTGATCAGTTTGAGGTGCTACATGTGTGTGCATCTCCTCTTGTATTCCCCATACTGTGTATATTTGCACAGAGCCATTTAAGCTGGCTTAGTGGCTGGAGCAGCCTTGTACCGCTCTTCAGGTGCTCTTCTGCTGACCTGTGATCCCTCTCTGGGTTCTGGGCATCTGTTGCTGGCTTTGGCATAAAACTGGTAGGAATGGGATGGACTGAGGTTCTCTTTCCCCAGCAACTTCAGTTTACAGCCCTCCTCGCCAGGTTGGCCAACTTGTAACCAAAATTGCTTTTTCCCTTTTCTGACAGAAGGACCCCATCAGCTCTCAGCAGAGCAGGTTTCTCAAAGCGAGTCCCACATTCTAAATATCTGAATCCCTGGCTGTGGCACTAGCCCTGCAAGGATTTGTGGGTTCCCCAGATTCAACTGGACCTTTCAAATGGCTTCCCTTTGACCAGGAACATCCAGTAAAAAACTACCTGCACTCCCAGGTCTCTCACCACCACACAGGGCTCTACAATCCCTCTTGATGCTCCTCATACTTCTCCTGGCCCCATCCCTGGTGCTCACATGAAATAATGGCCATGGATCACAGTCAGTGTGCTGTACAAGCCTCTGGGTGACATCCCCAGTACAACATTCTCCTGTCATATGCTGCTGTTGAGGACAAAGTTTGAGAGATTCTTGTGATCTCAGATCATCACCCTTCTGAGTATTTCCCAACAAAAATACCAGGCAGAATGTTAAATTAAATTAAGAATGCAAATACATATCATTCAGTGGAAGTTTATCAGATGTCTCAGTTAAATGACATCTTACCAAAACTGTGTTCTCTGTTTTTGAAAACTGACATAAGGCATGTGCATATATTTGTACAACTTTTTTATTCTTGCTTTATTATTAAAAAAAAAATAAAATAAATCCTCACACTTTGCATCTTGAAGGGATTCATAGGACTTGATTCATAATAGATATTTAAAATAATTATTTAATAGATATTTAAAAGAATGATTTAAAGTAATTTAAAATGAAATTTCTTCAAAATGCAATGGGACAACATAGATACTACATCAAACTTATTTTGAACAAATACCTTAAGTCTACTGAAAAGCAGCTCCTTGGCAAGCAAAATAATCAAAATTGCAAGTATATGACAGTATGTTGCTCTAGAATTTTTATATTTTATAGATACCCAAGGGAAGAAAAACCACAGAATTTTCTTTATTTTTAAACAATGTTCTCAAATTAGACCTTAAAACCTATATTTAGACTCTTTAAGGTTGATGATATTTCAAAGGTGCTGAGCACCTCTGCTTTCCATGGCCACAGAAAGATTCTTGACATTTCTCTGAATGAGATCACATTTCTCAGAAAACCTAAACATGGTTTTAGGAGACAGTTTTGACTCATGCCTACAAATTTCAATCAGTAAAACTGTGTCTCTAAACTAAAGCCAAACTAAACTGAACTCTAAAGTACAGCAAACCCCAATGCTTCAGGGGGTCGTGAAAGATGTACATGGTGGTTGTAATTCTTTACATTGAAATGTAGGTTTACCAAGGAATTTGTTCACAAAAGTTGTGGCAAAGACACCTCCAGGAAAAGTAACCAATAGTAATAAAGTTTATGAACTCTCTTGTGTGCTCAGAACGTAGAGGCTGTAGAGTCCTTAGAAATTGTATCATGGGGAACCAAGCAACATTTGAACACTGCTCCCTATCCTGCTCTGAATCCAGCCAGGGCCACCCCAGTAAAGAGAAGAGCTCATACCAGGATCAGTAAAAATCTCCTTCCTGGGCATTTTCCACCTTATTTCAGTTGAAGGCACCGTTCTGCCATTTCAAGGTTTCTGGTGGTTTCAATCTAGAGACACTGCAAAATTCCTCATCTCTTACAGCTCTCCATGCTATGTCCACTGGAACCATCCTCATTGTTATGAATAAGGTGTAGTGATTGGTTCATGTAAATGAGAAGGAGTTATTAAGTGTGGTGGGAAGAAGTTCTGTTAAGGTTTACAGTTTCTTTGACAGGTACTTTTGTTGTTCTAGCTTGGTTTTGAACCCTTTTCTGTTCACCCCTCAATCCTCCTCTCCCCATTTTGTGTTTACTGCCTGGCAGGTCTGGCTAACAGGGCTGTCAGAACATCTGGGGGAGGGTGTGTATTGCCCCTTGCAGGAGGGGCAGGGAGTGGGGGACCCGTGTTGCTGGGAGGCTTGGCAGGAGAACATCAGGATAACATCTAACTAACATCAGGAGAACATCAGGATAACATCAGGATAGCATCTCACCACCATCTCACCAAGATGTGAGAAGGGCTCCAGCAGTGAAAGCCATGGAGGACTGGCTGACAGACCTTGGGAGGAGACAAATCTACCTATAAGAATGGGACCACAGACACCAGGAGGAGCCAAATATACATATATGGGCAAAGCCACGGACTGTGGGAAGTGCTGGGAGGACATATAAGGACTGTTTATGAATATTAATGTAGTTGATGTAACCTTGAGTGTCTGAAAGGCAGAGATGCCATTTTATGAGCTGAGCCTGTGGTGAGCAGAAAAAGCCTCACTATGCTCCCAGCACTGTCCTCTCTTTGCTTTGCAACTTTAATGGGTTCTAATTAAATTTTATTTACTCACTCCTGCCTGGGGTCTGAGTGATTTATAACACCATGAAAAGAAAAAAACCAGCGTCTGAGTTAAAGAAACCTGTGCAACTCCAAGCAGTCTTTTGCAAGTGCGAGGTGCCCTGGAGGAGTATCAGCTGGGTCATGACTTTTCTTGTAGGCACCTGGCCATTGTTGAAATGCCAGAGACCACTGAATACATGCCAGTGGACCATCTCCAGATGAAAATTCCCTTTTCTTACCTCTGACTTTCTTCTAAAACCCACAGCTCATAGCAAAAGTAGGACTGGGTGGTGTTTGGGTTCCATCTCTCGAGAAGATTCCATTTATGTCCAGTCTCAGATCCATGGAGGATTTGTCAGATTCCTGTTCCTTTTCCAGGAGGAAGCTGGAAGAGCAGTCCATCTTCTCCATTGGTCTTTTGAACTCGGAAGTGCAGCAGTAACTTGGGGAACAAAAAGTAATACAAAACATACATTGCAGGATATTTGGGGTCAGGTTTTCCACTCATAGTGTATCAATTGCATCACCTGCATGCATCATACACAAAGCATGAGCCTGATTCCACACAGATGCCCCAGAGTCTTCAGTGGGACTTGCAATACTATTGCAGCAGAAAGTTGTTGCATTTCCTGTAGTCCACAATGTGTTGACTTCCTATTGCTACAGAGATGTAAATATGATAAATAAAAGAGTCTGAGTCAGATTAAAGTCATCAGACCTCAGACCAGATGACCAGTTGGATATTTTTTAAATACTCTTTTCTCTATTTTATTTTATTTTATTTTATTTTATTTTATTTTATTTTATTTTATTTTATTTTATTTT
>NC_031768.1:101973601-102016236 GCF_001522545.3 Parus major
TTATTTTATTTTATTTTATTTTATTTTATTTTATTTTATTTTATTTTATTTTATTTTATTTTATTTTATTTTATTTTATTTTATTTTATCTTAAGAGCTTCTGACTTTGCTGGAATTGCCAAATGGCTGTCAGGTTCTGGGCAGGCCACAGAAGGTGTGATTCCTCACACATGACTTTAGATACTTGTGTTGATGTCCATACCTGATTAAGTCATCCATGACTGCCCTTACAGTCAGTTGAGAGAAGGAGGCACTTTTAGGCTGTGGTTTGTCTGATTTCTTTTAGACACTGCCTTCCCAAGAAGGTGAATGGTACCCCAAGAGTGTCTTCCCTTGGGTTACAAGGAGAGCCCAGAGTGGCTCAAACCAAAGGATGATTTTGGTCAGACTGATCCCAGTCTTGTGGATGCTTCTGTTTCCCGTTCTTTAAAATGGCCCCACCTTCCCACCAGGAAAATATTGGTGGGTGTAAGTGCTCTTTGAATGCAAAGAGTAACTTGGGCCTCACAACTGGTGGTTTCACTGTCAAGGCCCTGGGAAGTGGCACGGAATGGGTTAGACAAAGTTATTTATAAGTTAATTTTTGGTAGTGCTTAAGAAGCTAGAAGGATAAAATATGATGCCGTACAGTATTAACATCTAAGTGGTTCCAGTGCCATTGGAACTCTGATTTCATAGAAGCATAGAAGGGTTTGGGGCAGAAGGGGCCTTAAACATCATCCAGTTCCAGCCTCTGCCATAGGCACAGACACCTTCCATTAGACCAGGTTGCTCCAAACCCCATCCAACCTGGCCTTGAACACTTCCAGGGATGGAGCAGCCACAGCTTCCCTGGGCAACCTGTGCCAGGGCCTCACCACCCTCAGAGCCAAGAATGTCTTTCAAATATCCAATCTAATCTTGCTTTCTGTCAGTTTGAAACTGTTTCCACCTTAATCATTTCAAAAGGGAATGGAGAGACATTTAAGAAGCCACATTTTCCATGTTACCTTCAATAAACATGTTCTCAGGTTTCCCCAGATAATCTATTCTGCTGTGCTTATATTTTTTGACCAGCAGATATAGAAATTATGATGAAATTTCAGGCATTGGACTATCTGCAGTTCATTATTGTTAACTTGTTTTCTGTAGTGTTTCCTAGAACAATTTGCTGGTTTCTTTTTGAACTGTTTAAAGCCTTTCTTCCATAGAATAGGGCATACCAAGGCTTGATAGCACTATTGATATTGGCCAAATTTCTCTGTCAAGCTGACAGATAAAAATGTGGATTAACCATGGGCAAATCCTAAAGGGACCCTACAAGAAGGGTGGAGAGGGACTATTGAGCTGGGAACGTACTGGCAGGATAAGGGGGAATGGCTTGAAACTGAGAGAGTAGATTTAAATTGAAAGAAATTCTTGGCATTGAAGGTGGTGAGGTCCTGAGCTTCCCAGGTTGCTCAGAGAAGCTGTGACTGCCCCATCCCTGGAAAAGTGTTCAAGGCCAATCTGGACAGGCCTTGGAGCAACTTGGTTTAGTGGGAAGTGTTCCTGCCCGTGGCAGACGATGGAACTGGATGACCTTTGGGGTCCATTCCAACTCAAATCATTCTATGATTATTAAATCAAACTCATACGTGAGTCAGGAACTTGCCTGGCTGCAGGGTGATCACACCATCATGAGGTTTCAAACCATGTCATACTAGTACCCATCCTGGTGGCATGAAACCTTGTCTTTTTTTCTGTTTGCAGCAAAAAGTCACCTCTTCATTATACCAGAAAGGTAAAGTCAATACAAGCTGAGTCCATGCAGATGAGAATCACTCCATGCCAAGTGCTGATCAGAATAAAATGATGAAATAAATCATCAAAAAAATTTAGTTGATGCTGACTTGTAGAATGCTCATTAAAAAAGGAAAAAAAGTTGGCATATTGCTGTGCTAATTCACTCACTAGGAATTTCCCTTCTTGCAGCACCAGATTCATGACTAAGTCTTCTTTCCCAACTTGTCTGTGTTGTAAGGGAGTAAATGAAAACATTAGGGCAATAGTTATTTGCACCAGGGCTCTGTTGTTGCTTTTTTTTCCTTGGAACATGAAGGTAATCAGAATATGAGTGGGAAAAAAAATCATGTAAGTAAATAAAAAGTACAAATGCACAGACTCCCAGAATATCCCCATTTCAGAATTGCTAACTGTTCCTCTTGAAGATTTGGAGAGGGTATTAAAAGAGCTCACACATCTGCAGTGTGCCCAGTCTGCTTTTGGCAATACTTTCTTCTGTTACTCAGGGGATCTTGATTTCCTTTAGTCAACTTCATAACAAAGACCCTCTGGAGTTCGATGTTCTTTGCTCCAGCCCCATGTGACAGCAAGAATAGATGTCCAATATTTAATATAGTTTATCTTCTGTAACCTACATAATTTCAGTATTTCTGAAGGCATTTCTGCACCCAAATAACTAATTTAATTGGAATTCCTTATTGATAATAGAATTTATTTTCCTAAAAATATCATTTTTGTTAAGGTTCTGGTAGTGTCTGATGACTTCATCTCTGATCAGGGCTGTGTGAAATGTTCTACTAATATGGACTAAAGGGTATAACTAGAGCAAGTAGTTAAAAATAGTGGGCAAAGAAGATTTATTCTTCTGTTTGCTGTGTGGGAACGGAAGTACAGACAAAAATCTCCCAAGTGGGACATAGCCAGGAACTAAAACATGCCATCCAGGTCCACGTATGATTCTCTTAGAGGTCTAGGACTTAGCAAATTTATCAACTGTAGGTGAAATCCAAACTTTTTGACTCAAACCAAAAAAAAGTAGGACAAGCACAAAGAGGCCGGAGATAAGAAAACCATCTGATTTTCGATTATGAGCTAAAGAAAAAAAAAAAAAAAAAAACAAAGCAGATTATGTTGGTATATAAAATTAGGAGAGATGGTTACATTTATTTAGAACTATTTTCTAAAAATCCTTATTTTGCACTTACCAAAACAAGAGTAGAGGAAGTTGCAATAACTGAAGCACCAAGATCTTGAAAATATTTTATCTGTTGGGCAGAGTTGGGAGGACCCATAGCATGAATATGTATAACTGAAAGAATGTGCAGAAGTACATATAGATGGAAAAACTCAGAAAAACTTGGATGCTACAGGAGACACTGTGGGAAGATGCTGATATCTTCCAGGCTTCCAGGTCATCCTGACCTCATCTTTCTTACAGCCTTAAAAATCTCATTTGCATTTAATAAAATATAAGCATTTTATGCCTTTTGACCACAGTCCTGGTCTGGTGGGCAGATGGATGCTCTTTTGTGTACATGCAGAACCTCAGACCAAGGTAGCCAGGTGGGTTTTGCTCACCACTCTGTGTTGGTACCATGTTCTGTGCTGCCCAGTGCCCTTGGGACTTCTCTTTGTGTGTTTGTTCATGGCCTGCTCTCCTGAAGATGATGGATGAAAAGGATGGGTTTTTTCCCCCAGATGTTTTGAGACTTGCTGATGCAAAATGCAAGTCCCATATTTATGCTACAGTCTGGAGAGCAGATTGTAGGCATCTGCCCTCTTCCCTGCAAGCAGAGTCAGACCACACAAGAGCAGCCTCTTACAAGGGCATCAGCTTCTTAACTAACTAAATTACATCTTAATATGTGAGGCCCTGGCACAAGCTGGCCAGAGGAGCTGTGGCTGCCCCATCCCTGGAAGTGTTCAAGACCAGGTTGGTCAGGGCTTGGAGCAGCCTGGTCTAGTGTGGAAGGTGTCCCTACCTGTGGCAGGGCATTGGAACTGGATATCATTAAGGTTTCTTCCTACCCAAACTATTCTATGATTCTATGACTTTATGATTCTATAAATAAAGATCCTGCAGTATCTGAAGTGCCATTTCCCTCAAACACAGGCACTGTCACCAGGGCAAGGCCTAGAAAACTAAGCAGTGGTTAAAGTGACCTCACAGGTCACCCTTTTATTCCTGAATTGCTTTGTATAAGCAAGGAGGCTTGTTGTCTGATACTAAATATTAAGTTTTTCGTGAATCACTGGAGCAAAATCTGTGGTAGTGCTATCTTCAGACAAGAATGCTTGAATTCTTAGTATTCTGAGCACTTTACAGATTTCAGTGAGATTTCTCTGAGATAGAGCCAGCAACAAGAAATCTGACTCAGATTTGAGTTGAGGAAAAAGCATCTGGATTGGTATGACCATAATTCATTAGTCAACACTTGAGCAGACCTCCAGAAGTTTTTTCTCATTGAAGTCATCAGAACATTGAGTACACGTTAAGTGTTTCATGTTTGTCAAAGCAGAGAGGCCCATGCTAAATCCCCTACACTGTAAGTAGAATTTAAGCTCTGTGCTTACTAAAAATGGATACTTTGAACAGGATGTAATCTATAAACCCTGGAGCAAATGATCAAAAAGTATACAAAATATTCCCTCCTGGCTTGAGCTTCTCATTGAAAATCCCAGCGCCCTTTTCCTAACTAGGTCATCACCCACAGCAGAGATTGCAAGATCACATTTCTAACTGTGCTAGAGAAAAGCCATTTCCTCTGGGCATGCTATGGGAACCATCCAGCACATCCAATGCACAATGGCAAGGCTCTTCCAAGAAGTTATTTCTCTAGTTATAACAGCCTTTTAAGAAAGGCAGTGCTCTCACACCCTGACCAATTATACCAGAACCATAACATAGCTGTCCATAGCATAAGCCAAATATTTATCTTGAGTTCTGAAGTTTGAAATACAGAGAAACAAAAAGGTATGATGTTGTACTGACTTTTCCAAGTCCCAAGGAAACAAGCTCTGGAGAGCACAGAGATGATGTGCATTCACTTCATAGCATGTTTGGTTACTGCTATGAACACAAGAAAAATCGGAGCTATTGTAATCGATCTCTCAGGAGGGTTTAATTAGCAAGAAATCCCATAATGAATATCCAGGGATACAGAGAAAACAGAGGGTTTTATCCCTGGGGGCCAGGGCCAGGGCTAAAGGAGATGACCAATGAGAAACCACAACTGTGAGGGCTGTGAACCAGGGCTTCTCCCCCAAGAGCAGGGTGGAAAACTGTATCTTAAAGGCTTTCTTCTCTCCAAGGGACATCACTGACCAGATCCCTGGCCACTACATGAAAGAACCAGGCTGAATGGATCCTGGAAATTTTAGCTGTCTTGGACTTTGGATATCCAGCCTGGGTTTGAAAATGAGCAGTAATAAGGGACTTGATGGGCTTGTGGCATTAAGGGCTTCTGGGAGATAAAACTAGGTGTGGAAACACTTGGAAAACTCTAGGTACCTTGTCTCATACATTTCTCTCCAATTGTAGGAAATGGGGATTATCAATGTAATCCTATAATTCATCACCCCAGCTGATTCCAAATTCCACCTTCCTGATTATCCGGAGTAAAGAAAAGCTAATTTAGCTTTAGGAATGAGCCAACTCTATAAC
The DNA here is from genome assembly GCF_001522545.3 of Parus major. Taxonomy (NCBI): domain Eukaryota; kingdom Metazoa; phylum Chordata; class Aves; order Passeriformes; family Paridae; genus Parus; species Parus major. Next base: position 101,979,030 of record NC_031768.1, read on the forward strand.
TTTTCACCCCTTCTACTTCACACAGTCTTCCAGCACTGCCCAGGAAATCTTGCATGCACAGTCCCTTCCAGGACGCCCCCATGTGCACCCAAAGAAGGCACGTCCTGGCCACTGGGATGAGTGTAAAACATCATCTGGGGCTGCAGTATGGAGCTGATGGGTTTAAATGCTTTTCTGAGAAGACACAAGCACAAAGTACAAATATATAGCGCCAAGAGCTATTCACTGGAGACAGAAATAGGATTCCCCATGGCTCCTGCTCTAAGGCTAGGCCTCTCTCCTTAAGATGAACACCTTCAGTAAATTAGTCTTGAATTTTGGTGTCTACAAAAGGCTTTAAAGATCAGGCAAATGCCCTTCGTACTCCTAGACCCTCTTTCAAAGACAGTTGGCACGATGAGTTTGTGGGAGTTTGTATTGCTTCCCAAATTTCTGTAGAGGAAAGCTAAAACTATGGCTAGTCCTTATCCGTGTAGTGGGACATGACTTCTATGCAATGTGATCGTGTCTGCTTTGTCAGAAATCATGGGTTCATCAGAGTCAGCAAAGGAAAAGGCAGAGCTGGGTCATGGTCCACCAAATGGTAACTGAGGCATGCTTCATAAAATTCTGACATTTGAGTAGTTGGGTGAAACCATATATTTCTAACTGGAAAATGGCAGCAGCAGGAAGATCTGCTGTAGAAATGTCTGTCTAGGAACATAAAGCATTTTCATGCTGCTTGCACATTGCACACACCTTCAGCATCTGTTTATTATTCAGTGTTGCCATGGAATCTTTCTGTACACAAGATGCTTGAGATAAGTCCATTCCAAGATCTGTGAGTCAAGGCAGCTGCAAAACAGTAATTTTCTGTCGCAGGAGGGCATGGTGAAAAAGACCTTTGCAGTGAATTATGCTCTTACTGCAGAGTGAAAGGAATGCGTGGAATGATTTAGCCAGCTGTGTATAGCCCAAGGCTCTGTGCCAAGGAATGAGGGAAGATAGTCAAATCCCTTTTATAGTTTAGCCCCACCCCGCTGAAAAGACACAGGGCAAAGTGGCTGAAATAGCACACATGGAAAATAGCAAGAGTTGTGGGGAGCAAGAGCAGGGAGACCATCTGAAACAGCACTTGTGAGGAGTTTTTCTTCCAAGAGAAGGCAAATTATGTGTTTGGAATTGCCACAGCAAACAAGCTTGGGCAAGTAGGTGTAGAGATTGGGAGTCCCCAAGACAGAAGCCTGCAAGGATATGAAACAGCAGCATGCACACATTGTGCTTCTAAGTTTCTCTTTCTGAGACATGAAGGGAGACATAAAGCTGTTCCCACTGGTAGTTGATCTTTGTTGCAGTTTAACCCTTGAGGGAAGGAGAGACTTGAAAAGAACCTGGTAGGGAGTTGTAGAAAAGGCTATCATGATGCTTGTTCCTCATGGAAACGCAGAAAATGCAACTCTGAACATGTTGACATTCACCAGGGACAAGAAGTTGTATTAATATCTGTAGGACAGGAGGTATTTAGATTAAATACAAAATACTGTGGCTCTTTATAAAGATGCATTACCTAAAGGCTCAAGGTAATGAAGAGTCTTGTCCAGGCTCCAGTTTTGGATGTCCATTTTACTATCCACAACATCCGGGTTCTCTGTGTTTCTTCCTGTTTTGCCTGAGCTTCTTTCTACCTATGAACTTGCTTAATTTAGGGGATCTGTTGGTCCCTAACCATCAACAAGTTCCCAGCCATCTCACAGCCCTTTGGTGCCCAGGCTGCAGAATTTCTGGCCCACTTACCTGTTCTGCAGACAGTATGTGAGGGACCAGCACATTCATGGCTTGTAGCTGAAGCACCAGAAGCCTTGACTTGTTCCACATGTCTCAGAAAAGTTTTTCTGCAATCTAAAGGCACAAACCCCTGCTTGGATGAAATTCACAGTATCATTGTTTAACTGAATACATTTATTAGTGTACCTAAAATTCCTGTCTCACAACCTTTGTAGTTAATAAACACCCAAAGAACATGTTTTACAGAGACTGAAAAAAAGAAAGGCTTTGAGGACCGTGAGTATATTTTTTGTTCATTGCAATTTGCATTTGAAAGGGGGTAGTTTTTTTCCTTATGACCAGGGACAAATTAAGTATGAAAAATACAGAAAAGTTAATGAAAAGGAAGAGCAAATAGCACAACAAATGTGTTCATGTTGTTGAAGCACTCGACTATAGTTTTGATCTCAGCTCTGCCACGGAGTAGTCTGTGGTCTTGGCTAAAATGCTCTGCCAGATCTGCACTAAACACATTAGTATTATTATATTAATAATATATATTAATATATATGTAATTATTATTGTATTAATGGTATATATTGTATTAAGTATAATTATTAGTAATTGTCTGTCACTGTTGTGATGGACATGACAGAACTGCTACTCTACTGCTGTCTAGGCCTGAGGGTACTACATTCCTGCTAGCTGACACTTACATGTTCATAGCTTTCATCCAAGGCTTTGGTTAGACTTTACATCAAAGTCCTAAAGACAAGTCTTAAGTTGGTACCTTCTGCTACCTGGGTCTACAGAGAGGCTCTGAGTCTAGAGCTGATACACCCTGCACAAGGGACAGCCAGGTGACAGTGTTCATGTATGGATAGTTATTTCTTCACACAAGTGACCCAGGATCTCATTCTTGCTCCACTGGATATAAGGAAGAGACTTGATTTGATACTCTGGCATATCCAAGGCTTTTCTCACTCTGTCAAGGGACACAAGCTGTCAAGATCCTTACTGTCATGGGATGGGAAATATTCTCTGAAGAGAAATTTTGGGCAATGGAGTCTAGCAGCAAGGATAAGAAGCCTGGTGCTGATGCAGGAGGGTCATGTCTTGGCTAGAAGTGTTGAAAGCATGTTTCCATTTCTGGCATAGCTAGTGAAAGGTCTCTCTTCCTCCAACTTTGGAGATCTCTTCTCTGTATATATTGCCTCAAGGAAGGCAGCACCTTGTACCCTGCAGATCTGAGGATTTCATTATGTGGCAAGGGGAAAAAAAAACCCCCATATTCTACAACAGTCACCAAATTCTTTTAAAAGTAGAACCTGAAGTCCTCAGAAGTACACATCTGCCCAGATTCTATTGATTTCCATAGTATTTGGGTGCCCTTGTGCCTCTTAAACGTGCTCAGCACATGGGCTGTAAAGTGGAGATACATCAAGTGCCTCCTTTGTCTGGTGTACATGGGAAGATCTTTGGGAAAAGTAAATCTCTTACCAAATGTTTACTTGGTGTTAGCAGCAGCTGCAGGAGTTCAGCCTGCATCTGTTGCCAATGAAGCTGATGACTGAGATCAACCCTGTTGAGAAGGCATGAGGGTTGTAGTGGATGAAAGGCTGGACATGACTCAGTAATTTGTGATTGAAGACCAAGCAGTCAACCATGCCCTGGGCTGGAATGCCAGAAGTGTGACCAGCAACTCAAGGGATGGGATTCTGCCCCTCTGCCCCACTCAGGTGAGATGCCACCTGCAGTGCTGCCTCCAGGCCTGTGGCCTCCAACATCAGAAGGGCATGGAGCTGCTGGAGTGAGTTCAGAGGAAGTCACAGAGATGCTCTGAGGGCTGGAAACCCAGCTCTGGAGACAGGCTGGCAAAGCTGGGGGTGTTTGGCCTGGAGAAGAAGAGGTTCCAGGGAGACCTCAGAGCCCCTGCCAGAGTCTAAATGGGGCTTATAAGAAGGTGGCAAACCTTATGGTAGGATCTATTGAAATAAATCAAGGGGTATTGATTTTAAACCAAAAGAGGGTAGATTTAGTCTAGATGTAAAGAAAACATTTTTATTGTGAGTGTGATGAAACATTAGCACAGATTGTGAGGTGGCAAATGCCTTATCCCTGGAAATATTCAAGGCCCGGTAGGACAAAGCTCTGAACTGGTCTAGTGGAAGGTGTCCTTGTCCATGGTAGGGTGTTGGACTAGATGAGCTTTAAAGGTCACCTCCCATCAAACTATTCTATGATGTTGTCAGGAGACTGTATGCAAATGCCACAAGCCCTTAGAGAGCTGTCAGAACAATCAGAGGTGTTTTGTGAAGGACATAACTGTGTAACTCCCCTGTCTGTCATGTATCTCCTTCAGATTTTTAAGAAGTATTCTTTCCCTGAGAGCTTTCTGGATGTAGGTTTTGGGTCTTCACTTGCCTTGAAGCTTTCACTGTGTTTGAGGATCTGCAGCCAGCAGGACTTGTAGTTTTCTTCCTAACAGCAACTTTGACACACACCATGATAAGCATTTTGGGTGAGCCATCACTAACATAATCAGACCACAGAAAAATATCATCATTTGGTGGGTCCAGAGATGTCTGGAAGATATAAAAGAAGAAAGGGTGGAGCTGGGGGAGATCCCAAAGGACAGAGCGTAGCCTGTTCCCACACAAGGACTGGAGGGTGTGATGCCGATCCCAGACATTTGCTCAGAGCAAACCAAGGGCATGTTAACAGAAATCAACAACAGCAATTAAACTGGTTGGCTGGGAGAAGTGCCATTTCCAGAGATGCCATCAATCACAGATGAGGTCCTAATGGGACCAGTATGTTGAGAACTTTGTAGACTAAAAATCCCATATCAGTGTTCCAAGCACTGGGGTAGAGAACAAAAATCCACCACAATCATAAGCTGAAGTGTTAGTCATCATCTATAGAAATGAGAGCTGACAAGGCAGCAGTTGTCCTGGTCAGAACTGTTTCTTATTTGAAATGGTTCCCTATAGAGAAATTTTGAATCAGATATACAGGGAAGCCAAGAGAGAATGAGACATTAAGCCACCACAAAGGATAAAAGGGATAATATTCCAATATGTAAACAACCAGAAATCTCCTGGATAGCAGAGATGAATATTAACTTAGACCAAGAAGACAGTGGTCAGTGATGACACAGAGTAAGAGGGATTGAAACTGAAGTGGTTTTGCTGTCTGTTCTAGGTTTCTCATGCAAGTGGATTGAAAGGTCAATGAATTGGCATTTCCTGTCTGAATCCTCATTGTTCAGCCACTGCTAGTTTTATTTTAGTGTAGAATTGATAATAATTACTTGCAGAGCATCAGACATGTATCATAGATGTGCAGGAAGCAAGGCATGGGATCAAAACTTGGGAAACTGGCATCCAACCCCCTCTCGCACTGTCCCACCTTGCAAAGCTTTTGGCCAGACTGCTTAACTAGTTCTGAGACTTTGCTCCTCTGCAACAAAGCTGAAAACCTGCCCTGGTCTCTCCTGCTTGCTGAGATCGAGCTCCTCATGCCAACATTACTGAACAGATGCCTTGGGTTCCTCTGGCTCTCCCACCTTCCTGGGAAGTAGTTGATTTCACGAGGGCTCAACATGCTGAAAGAAAGTAAAGGTTTGGGTCACTGAGCAAGTGATTCTGCTGAATTGGAAGTGGCTGGAAAACTTTCCAAGCTCTTTTACAAGCAGGTTAAGGGCATAAGGATGACTGTTTTGAATCAGAGCAGGTCTGCTCCCTTTTCCCATCCCTTCCAGGGTGGAAGGGTGGGAAAGAAGCATACAAACACCACCAGTGGGTAGTGATACTGCCCCAGTAACTCCTCTGTGCCTGCAGAGCTGTGGCTTGGGGACTTGTGAAGCTCCAGGTTATACATTTGTGTACCAATATGAATGTCAGAATACTCTTCAGAATATTTCTTCCCTCAGTTAAACAGTGGTCTTTAGGATCTGTATAAATGCTCGGTATTCATAATACCTGCTGCAAGGATGTCTTTAACTGGACTCCAGACCTTGTGAATCTTGACATTTTTATAAGCCTACTGCCCAATAAAAACATGTGATGACCCAAATTCTGTCATTACTAGAAGCAATGTGTGATTACTGTCTATGATCTGAAGTACCCTGTTTTGTAGAGATACTTATTTTGTCTGTCTCATGTAATCTCTTATGACACTGGACAGTCATAGTCTTTTCATTTGTTTCTGAAAATAACATTCTTCATTCTGATCTTATAAAATATTTTCTAATTCTGATATATCTTTGATGAGGAGTAAAGCTCAGAGTGCACAAAACCTTTCAAGAAATTGCATACTCTGTGGTTTCTTAAGTGACATCATCGTGTAGTTCTCTATCCCTTCCCAGGTAATGACTTTTCCATAATAGTTTTTCCTGAATATTTTTTAGTCACAGCTGAGTGTTCAGCTGACATTTTCATAGAACTCATTTTGTATGACCCCCAACATTTTTTTACTGAGAGCTAAAGGATGTTTCAGAGAGACCTTCTCTTTGAGGAAAAAAAAGTTTGTTTATGTTAATCTACACAACATAGTCTTTACTGCCTTTGTCTTTTATTCCTCAGCCACTCCTAGAGAATTTGGTGTGTAATGGAATGCAACTCATATTTTTGACAGTTTCTTTTAGTTACTAGAAATACCAGCTTATGTGATACCTGCCAGTCCCTCTACTGCATTTTCCTGCCTCTGGCATTGGTCAGCAGTGACTGCTGGGAGTAGAGGAGTGTGAGCAAACTCCTCTCTGCTTGCAACATTTGGCTTGGTGAGCAGGTACTGGAACAAAGACAACTCCACAGCAAAATAATGAACTGAAGCAAGGGCATAGCACTTTTTAATCATGCTTTTCTGTCTTTCTCAGGACTTAACCATGGAATGGGAGAAAGGTCCAGATTACAAGGAACTTTAAAAATCATCTTTTTCCAAGCGCCCTGCCATGGGCAGGGACACCTTCCCTAGGTCAGCTTGATCCAAGCCCCATCCAACCTGGCCTTGAACACTTTCAGGGATGGGAGAGCCACAATTTCTCTGGACAATCAATCTATTCTTCTTAGACACTGGAAGAAATTTCACCTCCTTTATTATCACAATGAACAACAGCCTTCCAGGTGAGTCTCAAAACCTTTAATGGCAGGCAGGGTGCTGGATCATTTTTTAACTGTTTGATTATAACCATTTCTTAAATGTGGAAAGAAACACTTTGTGTGGGCTGCTTCAAGGACCTCCTACCATGTCTGACTTACAGACCAAGAAAATGGCTTTCCTGCTAGGTAGGATTAAAACCAAAGAAGAATTGTTCTAGTCTTCCTAAACTTCTCAAAAGTCACAGAAAAGCAAACAAGAGAAGAACTGAACAACCACCCAGTCATATAAAACTATTTCTCTGTCTCTTCTCATCCATGCTCCTATGTGGAACAGCTGGGAGCAGCTTGTTAAGAGACACCAGCTTATGGTCAGCCTAATCTCTTTGACAGAGGCTGAATAACAGGTGAAAACATGAGTGTTTCTGACAACAGCCTCCATGTTAACAGACAGCAAACAAGGGCAGCACTGGGAAAGAAAGCTGCTTCCCTCCCTGTTCTTCATAAAAAGCCCTGCTACCTAAGTAGAGCTGGTAAAGCTTGTTCAAGGTATCTTCAAAGGTCAAAATATTGTTAATATTTTTCTAGCTAAAGGCCCCAAAGTAAAAAAAAAAAAAAATAAAAAAATAATAATTTGGGGGATTTGGCCTGAAGCTTATTTCCAGGTATCCAGGGAAATTTAACATTCCCATCCTCTCTTTGGTGTGTATGGTATGGATAGCTCCCTTCCAAGTTTGTGAGCAATAAGCTTTATTCACCATAGTCACAGGAACCACTTCATCAGTATGAAGCTTGACTTGAATTCCCTTAAACTGCTCAATTACAGCCATGTCAAGGGTGTGATAACATTTTTCTGCACCAGGGCTACTCTTTGAACTTTGTGAGGTAGCAGTTCCCAGAGCAGAAACATGGGTTGTGTTAGGATGTGGGGAGCACTGAACCCACCCATCCCCTCAGAGGCCTTCTCACGACCCTCAGCAGATACTGGGGCATGACTGTCCTCATCCTAATATGAAGTCTAATAGATATGAAGCCTAATAGTTGGATTATTTGACAAGACAAGGAAAGCAAAGCTTTTGCTGTGGGAGGACTATTTCAGAGTAGCTGGAGGTCATATCAGCCCCAAATCTGCCTTCTGAAAAACTAATCATGCTGAGCCATGACTGAAGATCAGATGGTGTCTCATCTGCAACCAGACTCTGCTATCACACTCCACTGGTGCCAAAAATTAATAGTGTGATAATCACCTTTCCAGAGGAGAAATCCTTCACAGTGTAAAAGGTGCATCTAACTTTTTGAAATGCCAGGAGTACTACAAACACAAGAAATTATGAAGTTTCCTAATGAGCTGCAGCTCTTGGTTGATTCCTTTGGTTTCTGTAAGGCTGGTGAGCTTTAACTCACATTTTTCTTGCTGTGGAGTCATTTACAATGTTCTCTGCCTTACCCCATTCTCAGATGAGCATTTGGAGGATGTCTCTCCTGCTCAACTGATGGGAACATGACACAACTGTGACATGAAATAGGCACAAACACCCACTCACAACTCACAAAAACTTCTGGGGCATTGTACATCGTCAGAATGATTTATACCCAAGTACAAAGGAATTAGAGAAAATTCATCATTTCCAAGACTGGGATTATCTGGAGCCTTTGAGATAATCTTATCTGGTTGTACAACTCGGGCCAAAAAACTACACTAAATGTTTTCTGGATAATGCTTTTTTCTCTTTTTTTTTTTTTTTTTTTTACTTTTTTTACCCTTTTTTTGTTTTGTTTTGTTTTTTTTGTTGTTGTTTTTTTTGTCTAACAGGCATTATCTTATAGAACAAACAATAAACTGGGATTCAATATATCAGAACTCAGTATCTAATCTTCCGTTTCACTTTGTGTTGATTAATTAATTCAGTGCTTCACTTCCTTCTGGGCAAATTACAAACAACAATACTTCACTCTTTCACATTACTGTAGCTATTAAATATTTGTAGAGTCATTCAGATACCACAGTAGTGAGAACTTTGGAAAAATCTATACATAAACCAGAAATGTTTATGTTTCTGCTGATAGCAGAGATACCACAGAGATTTTCTTACATAGCGGGGGAGATGGTAGGGGGGGGGTGTGTTGGTTTGTGTTCCTTTTTTATAAAATCCCCAAGCGTGAAGTAGATGCTGCTTCTGATCTATTTCACACTGAAAAAAAACCTTAAGCTCAGCATCACCATAGTACAAAAAAAGGGACCAAATATTTCATAGCTGCAGTGTCATTCTTCACATCTTCAAAGTACTTTACAAATATCTGCCAGGAAGTTGACTTTCCACTCTGATCTTCAGATTCCCAGGGTATTGTTTCTATTTTGGTGAATTGTTTGTTGTGACAGCATGACCTTCCTGAAAGAATAACTTCAACATATGAGAACCCATCTCTAGCAGAACTACACATCTGAAATTGCATTTTTCAGTGGCTCACCTAAAATATATCTAAAAGCATGTGCCAATAATCCCATTCTTTCTTACAAACTGGCAAGAAGTTGTTCATAGAGGGAGGAATGAACCAAGACTTTATTCCTTCAGTGCCCAGTAAGGAGGTGGAAGATACGCCTTCATGGAAGGAATTGAGATTTAATATTATAAACACAGTTTTTGCAGGGGAAACAAAAAAAAAAGTTGAAATGGTATGTGCTAAGGAGATCATCCTCCTTTCTCATCTTAGAGGTGATGAAGAGCACAGAGAGCAGTGGGGCTGCTCCAGGGACAGTGAATTGAGAATAAAAAGCTGAGCTTTGTCTGAGATGCTTGGAGGATTTGGTCCTGGTCCTGAGCAGTTAAAGTCGGTGGTCATAGGAAGGAGCTGTCTGAAAATCATTTCTCCTGGAGAACTCTGAAATAGACTTGCCTGAGGGACTGAGGTCCCAGAAATCAGGCTAAGGACTTCACGACATGGTCCCTCCGAGCTCAGGGGTGGGAATACACCCCTTTTACTCTAAGTGAGCAACACAGCATGGCCAGCATGGGCTTTGGGGCTGGTTCCTAGGGCAGTGGACTGGGTGAGTTGGCATCTATGTGTAGCAGAAGGATCTGTTTGCCACATCCTTCTTTATAAACCCAGCAGTGAATGTGTTCCAGAGGGCTTCAAGGTGGTGCAGTGAAAACCAACTGCTCAGACCAAGTGTCAGTAAAGGGTCCAGCTAAGGGAAAAGCTGTAAAATGAGCCCAGACAACAGAAATCACCTGTACAATCTCACTCTGGAGGAAACCGTGGGCTTCTTTCACTTGGAATTTTAGATTCAAGGCAAGACTTGGTCATTGAAAAGGAGGGAGGAGGGCAGAAAAGAAGAAACTGCTCACTTAAGTTTTCCACTGTGAAGTTCAGCCATGGTTTGGTATTTTGCTTCCCTCTCCCCACCTAAACATTAAACTTCACTTTTTCTTTGAGCAAACACATGCAAGACTCCCACAGCATGGGCACTGAAGTCCACCACCAAGGCCAAACAGCCTTGCTGTAGCCTTCTCCAACATAATGCAGTGCAGCAACAAGCAGTGTAAACACATCAGCCTGGAGAAACAAACATTAGACCAAAGATCATTTAATGGCTGTTTTTAATTAAGTAGTTTGGTGACCAGCGTTGGCAGAACAGGCTCCCACCTACCATGAAGACCTAGAGGATTGTGATCTGCAAAAGGTATAAATCAAGGGAATTTCTTTGAAGTCCAGATACTGTGCCAATTTATACCCAAATAATAATGTGAACCTTTGAGTTTGTCACTTGTTTCCGCTGGAAAATGGGCAGGCCCTGGTTTTGTTACTAAAAGAGATCAAAGAAGTGCAGCTTCTTGCAATCGGGGGAGAAGGGGAAGCCAGTCTAATTTCCTGCTTTCTGTAGGAAAAGTGAAGAAACAGCCAAACAGAAAAAACAAGCAGCAGGGTTCCTGGTATAACCAAGTCTCCTTTTAAACATCTTTCTCCATCTGGGATGTGTATAATTGCTACCTTCCGGTTCAAGCCACAAATAAAAGGCACTATAAACATTTTAGAAGGATCTGGATTCATCCTATCTAAATATAGGCAGTGAGCTGTGCTTTCCACGTTACAAGCACGTAATTCTAGGCTCTGTCTCTTACTAGTATGCCACTTTGGCTTTCTATGCCACTGAGCCAAAGGAGCAGTGACAGAGACCTGGTTTAAGGCTGATATTTGTGGTTTATGGCTGTTGGGGAGGATGAAACAGGGAAACCTTATAAATATGATTGTTTAGCAAAAGATTCTGAAAATATGAAACCTAGAATTGAAATAGAAATGAAAGCTAGCTTTGAGCTATAGGATACTGAGTGCCAGTTGCTATATAATCAAAGAACAATAGCCTAGCCAGCGGAAGGAGAATCCCTGTTTGAACAATACCCTTCTGCTGACAGTGAATCCAAAGGTCAAGCAGCAAGTGAAGAATTTGGAAGGTAGTTTTTAGAGTTTAAAATGTAATAACGTATGGAAATGTAGTAGTTCTTATAGGCAATATGTAAATTCTTTAGAATGTGTGTCATGTAGTGGTTGGTTACTGGGAATAGAATATTCACTATAGAAAAGGATATAATGTATTGTAACAAGAACTTTGCTCTCTTAACTCTCCCTTAAGCTCTCTCCCCCCTCCCTTAACCTGCTCCCTTAATCCCTGCTCTTGCTTTTACCCTCTCCTACCCACACCTCTCTTAACTCTTATTCCCTTTTCCTACTCTGTCTCTCTCCCCTCTCTCTTACCTGCTCTTACTTCTCTTACTCCCCACTCTTACCCCTTCTTGCCCCTCTCTCTCTCCCCCCTTAATTACCTTCTTCCCTCATGCTCCCCAACCCCTCTCTCCACTCTCTCTCTCCCTCTCTGACCACGTTTTTGCTGTGGCTGGCAGCATAAACAGATCTCTTCCACCCTCTACCTAAATAATAAACTGTTTATACCTGAACAGCCTGACCCTGGAGAAATCTCTCACCACGAGCGTGTTTTGTACATCTATATATGGCCATCACTCTCTAGAGTCAATGGTTTTCTTTGAACCTGCCCAGCCTTGACTCTGCTCTGAACTCTGTGTCTTTGAGTCCTAATAAGCCCAGAAAGTCAAACATATCCTGGGCTGAATCAGAAGCAGCATGAACTGCAATACAAGAGAGGGGATTCTGCCCCTCTGCCCCACTCAGGTGAGACCCCACCTGCATTGCTGCCTCCATCTCTGGGGTCCACAACACCAGAACGACATGGAGCTGCTGAGATGAGTCCAAAAGAGGCCAGAAGGATGGTCCAAGGACTGGAACCCCTCTGCTCTGGAGACAGTCTGGGAGATCTGAGAGTGTTCAGCCTGGGGGAGAGAAGGCTTTAGGAAGACCTCAGAGCCTGTGCCAGGGCTCCTAAAGCTGGAGAGGGACTTTGGGCAATGGCCTGGAGGGACAGGACAAGGGGGAATAGCTTCACACTGCCAGACAGCAGGGCTAGATGGGATATTGGGCTGAAATTCTTGGCTGTGAGGCTGGCAAGGCCCTGGCACAGGTTGTCAAGAAAAGCTGTAGCTGCCCCATCCCTGGCAGCATCCAAGACGAGGTTGGACAGTTCTTGGAGCAACCTGGTCTAGAGGAAAGTGTCCCTGTCCAAGGCAGGGAATGGAAACTGAATGGTTGTGAAGGTCCCTTCCAACCCAAATTGGCAGTGTTGGTATTAGGGAAGATCATAAGGGTCTTTTCTAACCTAAATTATTCTATGAGTCTGTGTTTTTCCATTCAGGCAGTGCTGATCCCTCCAGCAGAGTGTGGCAGTGAGATGAAAACACAAAGGCTTCAAATGCTCTGGGTGGTAGATCAGGCCATTGGGAGGTGTTTGAAATTACACAGCTTTTTGAACCTGTTGGAAGGTTGCATGTCTGTTTTTTCTCCTGGATCAGCTTCAAGACTCAACAGAGCCAGAGGGGTAGGGGGAGATGAACAAGGATGGGCAAGCCAGATTTGAAGGCTTAAATACCTCTCTGGCATGATTTCCTTCATATGATCTGTAGTAAATGTTTATTTAGGAGTGCATTGATAGACACAGACAGATGCTTTAAGACCTGATGTCCTGTTCATGTTCACAGCTATGATGACACAAAGTGTGATTTAGTGGTTGTTCCCCTGCATATCAAATTGTGTGTGTCATCACCTCATCTCACCCCCTTCTGATGATTCACATGGTCACCTATTACATTAGGGGTCATTTGCTGGAGACAGAAATGACACCAACTCCTGAGGGTCCTCAACAAACAGCACATTTTATTGTTCAGAACCTACTTACACAGTGGGTTCAAAATTCCTGGGTCTAGACAAGTCATTGGTTGAACTTTCAGCACTGCCCAGCTCCTTGACCAGTGGTATGTCTGCTTTCTGGCATGAGCATGACTGGCTGAGGTCTCTGCGTGGGGTTAAATCCAACACATCCCTGCCTCCTATGGGGCTTGTTTTACTTCTAGGCTGGTTGAGTTTGGGGGGTCCCATATAGCCAAATTTATTTGGCAGCTACAGGCTAGCTGCACCTATGACAGTCACCCTCCCAGCACAAGTGTGGTACAGAGAAAATTTTACATCCTGTTAGTATAGTGTGGCAAGGGGAGGCTGGTTGCTGTGCCCCAGGAGAACAGGAACACTCACATGTGAGCTTCTGTGCTCATAACACCAGAGCCTCCTTCCTCACACATGTATTAGTATGGTGTGTTCCTAGACAGTTCAAACTCAACTAGGCTTCAATAAACTCATCCTGATGTGGTTAACCTGCCCTGATGGACACAAGAAGTGTAAGAAAGGAAATAATTCTTTATCCTTGGCAGAATGTTGTACGACATTATTGTAGACATAAGTGTCATGTCTACAGAGACAAAAACTGGATGATAAAATTTAATGTGTAATTAAGATTAAGATATATTTATTTAAGATAATAATTAATTGGGGAAAAGGGATCAAAGAAGATAATGTATTGGTGGGTCATGCTCAAGACTTGGCAGTTTTGATGGGCTGGGCTTCTTGTCAAGCTGTCTACTGATTGACAGTCTGCACTCCTTGAAGAACATGTTAATGATTGCACACAAATATTCATCAATGGGAATGAGCAATGTTGAGTCTGTGACAAAAATGGAGAAGCTGATGGCAGCTCTGTTGGCCACAGCTGAAAAGTGAAAGGGCTCTTGCAGCATGCACACATCAGGGTGAGTTCTTGGGAGAAATGAGTAAAAGGTGATCCGCACTGTCTGGTTTATTGGTGTTTGTTTCCTAGAGACCTACTCAGTCCTTTGGGGAAACATTGGGATTAACAGAAATTTTTCCTGTAAGCTCAAGTGCTCTATGTTACCCCCTTTGTGTGCTTACATGCCAGGAGCTTATCCTGCAAACCTCTAGAGAAATATGAGACGTCTTCTTTACATAATCTTTGTTTAGAAATTTGGAATTACTTTCTATTTAGTGTGGTATTTTACCTTAGACTTCTCCATACACATAAATGTGCTGCCATGGAAATAATGAAAGAGCAGTGTCCTTTTTGAGCTAGAGGAGCACTCAAGCTTACTTTAGGACAGCATTTTTACTGTAAGTGAGAGGAAAAGATCTGTTGTGGCATACAGCATTTTTGCACCAGCACAGAGCTTGATGGTAGTTGTTACATCTTTTGTTTTTTGGAAAAGAAGATTGCCCTCTAAACCAAGACAAAGTTAAAAATGCCAATACAATATTGGCTTTTGCATTTATGTATTGGCTTTTGCATGTTATTGATTGTATGTATTTGGATATGGTACAATTTATAACTCCTTTTAGCTGTTTGTTAGTATAACATGATCTATCAGTATGCACTGAATAGCTTATAGAAAGAGTGGTGTGATGAAAATATTATATTGTAGGCCTTGGCAAAACATGAAATGCTAAAATGCTTCTATGTAACTGAGAGAATGGTGTAAAACAATTATGTTGTTTCCCACATCTGCAGACTGACCTCTCCAAGTGATAACAGGGACACAAACCAGAGAAGAATTGGAGAATAATTTGTTAACTCCTTGTTATCAGGGAGTGTGAAACAAGAGGATGAAACCACAAGAAAGAATAAAACATATTGACCTCATCTACAAGATGTCATGTAGATAAGTCAGAGTGAAAAACCAAACAAAAGAGTTCCTGCAACATCAAAAGCTCAAAAGAATGTTTGAGTTATGCACAAAAAACATGAATATGTATGGACCTCTGTAATGTAACAGTATATTGATAACACTGTCTTAATCTGCTGGTGTGTTCTTTGGCCAATAGCCAGAAACATTCCAGTGCTGGACATGGTCCCTTTTATCCCCTTACTAAACTTTTAAAAATTCTAAAGAAAGAACTTTTTTTTTCACAACAACAATAATAATTGTAAGAAATCTGAAGGTAGCCCAAACTAACAGACCCCTTTCAGCATCACAGTTTTCTGTGCAATAGTTCACAGGGAGCAGAATAGGTGGGGCAGATGACCAACATAACAATACCAACCAGCTTTATTAGATAGATCAAATAGGGGAAAAGTATGGGACATTTTCCCCTCACAGTGATTGTCAAAGGGAATGTGTGTTTAATTAGATCCTAGATGTCTCACAATATTTTTAGGTGGCTGAAGGATTAAGACAGTATAAAGACTCCCCTCCTCACTGAAGTTGAGGGAGCTGTGTCCCAAAAACCCAGATGCTAAAGATTCAAAAATCTCTCCCGGACATTTGTTGTGACTGTGGCTATCAAAATCACATCACTGTTATTTGTGCAGAGGGAGTGGCTGCAAACTCAAACATAGCTGCTTGTTGCCTGAAAGCCTGAAAAATTGTGTAGCCTGAGAATTTGATAAATTTTACTGAGGGGATTTTTTTAATCCAAAACCCACAGGGATGAATGGGACAACTTCAAAACCACAGCAGCCTCTGCCTGTATGTATTTAAACAACTTCATAGGGGGATGATATGACTTCATACAGGGAGACAGAAGAAATTTAGTAATTCTTAGCTAAAACATCTCAAGCAGTGAAGCCTGTAGAAATTCCCAAGATTCTAGCTGACTTGAAGAAGAAATCAATAATACTCAAATAATGGAGCCAGAAAGGTTAGGCTGGTCAAGAGAAAATAGTTCTAAATAAGTAACAGTCATTTACTCCTGTCTCAACCTTGTTTTGAAGAGGCTTGTGGAGTGAGCTGTCGGTTTAACATCAGCAACTGTAGATAAATGTCATCAGAGGGTGATGCTCTGGAGAAAAAAACAGCTTTATTTCACTAATCAAAAACAAACAGCACTGATAACAGCAAAACTGCTAGGACCAGGACTTCACCCACACCAAGGAAAATTCTGCCAGATCCTCAGTCTACAACCTACAAGGACTGGAGGTTTCCTCCAACATTCACTTTAAGAGAATATATTCTGGAAGGGAGGGAAAATACCATTTGGATATTGGACTGTGAGGAAGCTCTGGTATCATATTAACTTCCCTGCCTGACTTCTGTTCTTGCTAAAGGCTTGTGTTTCTCACCTGGGTGGATCTGCTATAAGCCATCTGTTTATGGATTGGTTAATACCAGTATGTTTGTTGGTTCTAAAAGTCCTAGTTGTGCTTTGCTTATTTCATTGCACCAGGAGCTGAGCCAGCTCCTGACAGGATCACAGACCACAGGATCACAGGACAGCAGTGACACTCATTCTCAGCAGCTGGAGATAGATAGTTGTCTGATAGCTTTTTGCCTCTAAAAATCCTTGTTGTTGCCATTGTCCAGGTCAGAAGAGGAGGCAAATCAGGATGTTAATTTTGACATATTATTTTCTGAGTATCTGTTGGTCTCCAGGCCAGAGATGTGTGTTACTTTTCCAGGCTTCAGTGGAACTCCTTTAGGAAAAAGGCATCCTCTCACTCAGAAACAACCTTTATTTCCCTTCACTCTTCTGCTGCCTATTCCCATGGGGTTATCACCCCATGGGTGTGGCAGAAGAGGCAAGACTGGTAACTGTGCATACCAGGACACATATTCAGAATAATATTCTCATATTTGAGGCAGATGAATTGGAAACATATGTATCTCCACAGAACTGAAAACTGAAGCAAAGCTGTTATCTGCTGGATTTTATGTACTAATACTGGCAAAGAAATCAGTTATGAATAAACACTGTTGAAAAAAATGAAGTACTACTTCAGGATTGTCCTTAGAAATGCCCATTCCTCTCCAATGCAATTATCTAAAGGGTACCTCCAGGCAGGCAGATGGTTATTCATGCAGCTGACTGCTGGTCCCAGAAATGTGTAGAAGTCCCTGTAGGGAATGCTAATTTCAGATGCCACAAGCATTAAGCACCTGGACAGACATATTGTCCACAGGGAAAGCCTGGCTGTCACCTTCAAGGCAAAGATTTCTCATGCTTGGGACTGGGAACTCCACACCAGAGGCAGCTTGTTTCCCCATATGAAATCCTTGGCCCAGAGAGATAGAAGGGTGGGTTTAAGGGAAGATCATAGGTTGGCAGGAGAATTGTGGCATGTTTTACATACATCTATGGTCATTAGCTCACATTTTAAGACTGGTTCTCAGTATTCACACTGTCCCAACCTTGAGCCTGACCTACTACAGAGCAGCCAAAGCAGAGAGAAAAGCAAAATGCAGGTGGTTTTTTTTCCTTCCATTTTCTCCAATTAGTTCCTCAGGGAATAATGAATGAGACAATAATTGGTGTCAGGACACTGGGATTTTGTGTCTCATTTCTCTAGTTCTGTGAACCTGTGCCTCTTGGCTGAGTTAACACTCTGCTATGTAGCATTTTCAATACAGCTATACCAAATACTGCC
This sequence comes from Parus major, assembly GCF_001522545.3. NCBI lineage: Eukaryota > Metazoa > Chordata > Aves > Passeriformes > Paridae > Parus > Parus major. The sequence continues at coordinate 101,996,700 of NC_031768.1, forward strand.
TGGGTAAAGAGTCCACTTCTAGACCAGGCCTGGGAAAAAGTTATGCCTGCAAGACAGTTGTGATTTGTCCAAGTGACTATATACATAAATTGAATTCACAATCAGCAATTTAAAGTATATGTAATATACATGCATATATAAATTCTAGTGCCATATGTGCCACCAGCAAAATTTCTTTGCCAGTGTTTATTCAAAATTCTGTCTTCTGATTTTATTTCCCTTCCTCATTTTTGTTGTCTGCCATATCCAAAGTTTCTGAGTTCTGAAAGCGTTTTTTTCCCTGAGCTCTAAGTTCACAGACTCCCTTAAAGCAGATAAACATCTGAAGGAAAGGGGCCTCTATTAGAAAACAGCCCAGCCAGCCTGGGGGCCTCTCAGAGCACCAGAGATGGATACAGATGGAGAGTCTGGGAGAAAGGAAAAATCTCAGTTCAGATAAGATTTTTTAACTCTCTGAAGCAAATTTTCAGCTGGAAAATGCAGTCCAAATTTGACGTCTTTTGGGGACGGGAAATATACAGCTATGACTAATTTAATGAGTGTCTCATTTTTCCTCCTTGATGCTTCTATTAGAATGTTCTTTCAGAGGAAACCTGTGAGAAACTGAGGTCTTGTTTCAGTGAAGTGTTGAGATCACAGGGCATGTGTTTGGGGTTTTTTCCCATTTTATTTTTTCTGGTCTCAAAGCAGAGAGAGAAGACAAGCAATGACGGGGGAGCAATGAAGTTATTTTGTACACATGCCACCACACGCTTCAGATCTTAGTGATGCAAAGCAGATGTTCACTGTCTGAGTCTTAGGAAGACATTAATTTGACTCATCCAGAGTTGTAGAAAATATGGAGGCAGCTATCAAAATTTTGCCAAAAGAGGATTTAGCTAATTGCAATAGTAACTACACATTTTAATCAAATATAGTCATTATGAATTGATCCTTGACTGGTTGAACTATTGTTCTTAAAGTACTTTAAATTTTCCAATACTCCATTATTTTAAAGAAAGGATTTTTCTTCTGTGGTACTAGTTTCCAATTTCCCCTCTTGTTGCTCCAGTTTTGAAAATTAACTCTATTTTAATTACTCTGATTTTAAAATAAAAGTTAATTTCCATCAGTCTCATAACCACATTCATAAATTCATGACATTCATAACTCACTTGGAGCTGCTGGTGGATTTTTGGTTTGTTTTGTGTTTTGTCTCTACTGGCCTCTGCTTCTGGTTTTGTTCCCAGTGGGTTTTTTTTACACATGTGCTTCATATGGTATCATTTAAGCTCCTTGGTTGCACACAATTTAAATAGGAGGACCACAGCCCCATAATACCATTTCAGTGGTAAATTTCAAGACAGTAAATGTTACAGGTTTTTTCAGAATTTCCAGTCTCACTCTCAAAATCCTCCAAATACAAGACCTTATTTGTCAAAGTGAGCAAAGAGCTAGCTTTTAATTTAAGGATGTGTTTACAGCTCTGGTTTAAGGTCAGTATCCTGCTCTTTGATTATCAGTTGTTATCACACTGCTCTGCAGAAGTACACCACTGTCTACTTAGTCTTCCAATGTAGCTGCAGCACTTTAGGTGAAATTAATCCCCTTATTTTGATGTTTATGAAGTGGAGGCAGCCCCAGAGTTCTGAGTACCATCAGCTCAGTTGATAACTTATATATCTGCATTAGGTCAACTGAATCTCACCCTTTCTGCCTTAAGCCCTAGTCAACTCACTATTCAAATGCATTCATTCAGCAGTAAGTGATGTCTTCTCCTCCCTTTGAGGACCTTGTAGTGATCCCCCATTAATTCTCTGACTCTTCTTCTGCTCTAGCTAAAGGACCTACTTTGCTTTGAACAATTCCAACCACTAAGTACCCTACCTGAAAGCAGAGATACAGCCTTTATGCCACTGCTGGTATGAAATAGCTCTAAAATCTGCTTCAAACTTCAACAGATGTTTGTCCAGAAGACCTCAGTCTGTCCCAGACTCTGAAGCATGGCTGTAAGAAGGCTTTTCAGGTGCTTTTCATGCTTCATATGGTCCAGGATGAAGACAGTTTAGGCAGAGCTTTTCTTGCAGCCCTTTCCCAAGCCGTAATTGTGGATGTACTCCAATCATGTGGTAGGTCTCCACATCAGCCTGTCATTCACTTCTGAGAACCATGTTCCTGGATAGCTAGGGATGTGTGAGAAAGGATTGAAGGGATTTACATGTAAAACTGGGCACAGGAATGACTGAGGAGGAATACAGGAGAGGAGTCAGCTGAGATGTGCAGGATGTGAATATAAAAGGAAGCAAAGGATTGTACACGGAACTTTGCAAGAGGAAACAGCACAAATGGGATGAGGACCAAAAGAAAATGTCAGCCTGGCTTTTAGAAAACTGAATGCATTTTTAGGATGCACAGAGCATGGTTTAAGTAAGCAGTGCATTATCAGTCTCGCTTCAGCCCCCAGTAAAATCATGAAAAAGATTATTCTGGGAAGTACTGGAAAAAACCTGGAGGAAACAAAGTCATCAGACACAACCAGCACAGCTTCATGAGGGAAAAGTCCTGCTTGTGAAAACTGATTTCCTTGTGTGATCCACCCAGCTGATCTAGGAAAGCCAGTAGATGTAATCCTCTTGGACTTCACCAAAGTCTTTGACAGGCTCTCTCAGGATCTTTCTGAACAAAATGTCCAGCCCACAGCTGGATAAACACATCATGGGGAGGGAGAGCAGCTGGCTCATGGGTCAGGAACAAAGGGTGACAGTGTCTGGGGTGACATCAGGCTGGCATTGGTCCCTGATGGGGCTCTGCAGATCTCCCTCCTGAGCCCTGTGCTCCTCACCATCTTCATTAACTACCTGGACACAGGACTCAATGAGCACACTGTAACTTTGGATTGACACTGAACTGGGAGGAGTTGTCAACTCCCTCGAGGGCAGAGAGACCCTGCAGAAAGACCTGGACAAATTGGAGACTTGGACAATCACCAATTGTGTGAAGTTTAATGAGGGCAAGTGCCAGATTCTGCTCTGGGACAGGGCAATCCTGGCTGTGTGTATGGACTGGGGAATGAGAGGCTGGAGAGCAGTTGTGACCAGTTGAACATGAACCAGCAGTGCCTTGGCAGCCAGGAGGGACATCCATGTCCTGGGGAGCACCAGGCACAGCATCCCCAGCCAGGCAAGAGAAGGTGTTGTCCTGGTCTGCTCTGTACTAGAGCAGTCTCACCTTGGATTTTGTGTGTAGTTTTGGGCACTGTGGTTTAAAAAATGGCATGAAGCCATCGGGGAGCATGCAAAGAAGGGTCATGAGGATGGGGAAGGGTCTGAAGGAGAAGTGGTATAAGGAGTGTCTGAGGGCATTTGGTCTGTTCAGCCTGGAGGAGAGATAACTGAGGGGAGACCTCATCACAGTTACAACTTTCTCACGAGGTGAAGAGGAAGGGCAGACACTGACCTCTGCTCTCTGGTGACCAGTGACAGTCCTGGGGGAACAGCATGAAGTTACATCAGAGGAGGTTCAGGCTGGATATTAGAAAAGGTTCTTCCCCCAGAGGGTGGTTGAGCACTGGAGCAGACTCTTCAGGGAAGTGGTCACAGCACCAAGCCTGACAGAGCTCAAGAAGTGTTTGGACAATGCTCTGAAGCACAGGTTGGGATTGCTGGGGTGTCCTGTGCAGGGCCAGGAGCTGGACCAGATGTCCTGATGGGTCCCTTCCGACTCAGTGTACTCTATGATTCTATGATTCTCTTTTCTGGGTGCTATTTTAATTTCAGAAGTAAGTAGTGTAGCAGTATAGAAAATGGATAGTGTTGCTGCTACGGCTGGGGTAGGCACAGACAGTCACTGGATCCAAACTCACACACCATGGATAGCTCAGTGAAGAACAGGAAAGGGTCTCCTGTATAGAATTCCAGCGAGGTTTATTGCAAACCCCACCAAAGGGATCCAGTGACAAAAGAGCAGGATTCCCTGCAGGGTTAAGGTTAAGTATGGGGTCAGGAGCCAGCGGTCTGGGGACACAGAGGTGGCACAAGGGCAGGGCAAAGGGCAGTGACCTATAGAGACTGAGGTAGATTAACCCAGTGTTGCAGAGCACCATGGGGAAGCCTTTTTGTCTCATCCTAAGTACTCAGGCTTTCTCAAAGCCACCTGTGGCAGATTCTTCCAGGGGATCCCCCCAGAAGTTCCTCTAATAGGCTCAAGGGCCTCCACAAAGTAGTCTTCATCAAGGTCAGGTTTACAAGGAGGACTATTCAGTGTAGCAGTGATTCAGATGCCTAACCTCTCCTCGCAGCTTCTGCTGGGTTTGCCATAAGAAGTGCACTGGGGACAAGGTTTATGTTGCTGAGCAGAGTTACCTACAATAAAAACCAGAAAATGTAATGGGAGGACTGGGCTTTGTCTTCAGGCTCTGAAGAAGACCAGCCCTACCAGTGCTGACCTGGTGGAAGGTGCTTCTCAGTCTTCATCAGGTTTCTTCTTGTGCTACTGAAATCCTTTCTGATACAGTATGTTGAAAGAGTAAAACTTCTCCCATTTAACTAAAGGTGACCTTAAAGCATTCATGGAAGACATGACATGCTGGATCCAAGTTCTTCCTCTCTCTCAGGTGACTAGGAGAAAAAACTCCTCCAAAATCAGAGTGCCCTTGCAGGCATGCCAGTAAATTTCCCTGCTGCTATTTTGTGGGTCAGGGCAACATCTGTATGTCTTTACCAGAGCAGATACTCAAGAGGAGACAGTAAAACATTTGGTTTATGAGCTCCATTTGGATTTTAGAAGTCAACTGGGTATTAAAAGTCTGATGCCAAAACTTATGCAGTCCTTTTCTTACCACCAAGAGACTCTCGTAGGCTGCTATGGAATGCCACTACTCTGAACATAGACAACTGGGAATTTAGGGATCTTTAGGGTTAACAAGAAGCTAATTGAAGGGGTTTGGCATTGCTCTAGTGCCAGAAATGACAATTAGATGCTTAGTCCTTTGGTGAAATTTAGCATCTTAATTTTGAAAGCTTTTTTCTCTAATCTCTCTAATTGTGTGAACACTTTCTACCATGTTAGAAGAAAATTTCCAGGGAACTGAGAAATTTAAAAACAACTTGAAACAAGAGAAGCATGTGATAGTAGCAATAAATACAAGAGTACTTCCTTTTTCTCTCACAGCAATAGTCCTCTGCTGGAAGCTTTGCCTTTAAAATGCCTGCTGGGGGCATCCCTGGCAAAGACTGAGCAGGTGAAAGGCTTCCAGGCTAATGAGCTCCGATAGATAAGTGCAGACTTGTCTGGTGAAGAGATGATTTCTTTATTTTTTCTTTCAAAGGAGCTTTTAGAGTATTTTTTGATAACCACAATTCACATAAAACGTTTGCTGTTTGGAAAATGAAAATGAGATAGTCTTGAGTCTGGCAGAAAATCCCAAAAATCCCCAGAGAGCATGGAATGTGAAAGGAAAATACTCTTGGCTCTGCAACTCAAAGGACAGATAAAAAGATCTCCAAACCATGTTTTTTCTTATAAACCGTATTTGTAGGCTTTATTTCAAACTCTTCACGAGCAGTCTCCGTGCTCTAAATTTCTCCCTGGCACGTGTTGTTCCTGGTTTTTGCAGTGTTTAAGTGGCATACAGGCCAGAGGGTGACGTTCCCTCTGGTGTGTGTGTGTTACCTGCTGGCAGAACTTCGGTGGCATTGGCCGTAGCCTTGTACAGAGATGCACTGAAATGGGATCCTGCTACACAAGGAGCTGTGGAAAGGTGTGAGCAGTGACAATCTTTCTCTCGAAAAGATTACAAATGAGACAGATAAATAAGCATATTTTGGAGTGAGAAGCGCCTACTTACTCAGCAGACATAAGAGGGTATGTTATACCATTTGCTGAAATGTTCAAGGTTATATCTGGTTCTTGGTGATGTGTAAGGGAGTGTAAGAGCTATCCCTCAGACCCAATACTGGAAACAAGAGTCAGAGTCCTGAGCTCAGATCCTGCTGGCAAGTCGTGGGCTGGGCACTAAATACTGTGAAGGTGGGGAGGCCCTGGCACAGATTTCCCAGGGAATCTGTGTCTCCCCCTTTCCTCTATCTGTAGTTCAAGGCCAGGGGCTTGAAGCAACCTGATTTAGCGGAAGATGTCCCTGCCCATGGCAGGGACTGGAACTGGATGATGTTTAAGTTCCCTTCCAAACCAAAGCAGGCTGGTATTCTATGATTCTATAATTACATGTTTCAATTTTTTGTTGTTTACAAGAACTGAAGTGGGAAAACTAATATTATCGATAATTTTAAGCACCAGACAAAATTATTTTTCTACTCTTCAAACTAAGCCCAAATTTTGGCAGATTTTGCCAGATAGTTTCAACAGGAAGCTTTAGAGCAGGAGATGAAGGTAATGATGAAGAGGCAGTATCACAACAGTCCTGCCTGGAACTGCTCAGTGGTTTAGTCTTGTGAAAATGGAGATTCAATCTCTGCTGTGACCAAGGGCATCATACCCCCTCAAGCTCTTTTGAGTAGCTTATTTTTCCATCACCATCCCTGACTACTCCATCCTTTCAAGGAGAGAACCTCCCACTGATTTTTTTGAACTTCACTGCAGCAGATTTATTAATTTTTTTTTTTACTCTTTCCTGGTAGTTAGAATTACAGTTTGTTTGCTTCCAGATGACATCCATGATATAAAATACTAAGGAAATGTTTGAAGCTAATAAAAACAGCACAAAACCCTCCCAGTTCCTCCATCCTGCTGACTTCAAAATATACCAGTTGAACTAAAAGTGACTGCTAGGACAGACAAATGTATGGGATATGAAATATTTCTGGGAATAGCTGCTAAGATGCAAGCCAAGCATCTTATGTTAGGATCATGTTCATAAATCAGGAAAGAATTGTGAACTCATTCTGATCCTCACTACCAGTCCTGGAGGAAGGTCACAAAAACTCAAGGGCGGACCAGTGTGCCCTCACTTCTGAACTTTTTGACTTCTCTAATGTTTCAGAAAAGATAAACACTTTGGCCTAAATAATGAATTAGCAGCATGTTTTTACCCAGAGGTAAAAACCTGCAAATTATAATCTTAAGCATCCCTTACATTCCTTATTAAACTTTTTTATTGTACATATAGTCAGTGTAAAACTAATCATTACTAATTATTACTAATCATTAGTAACAGCATGCAGGAAAAAAAAAAAACAGGAAAAAATACATAATTTGTAGAATTTAATCAGGGCCATATTTAAGTCAAAATTGAATGTTTTTCTTACAAATACTCTTTTGTACAAATAGAAGCTTGTACAGATGAGCCTGTTCTTTGCATTATGCAGGTAATGAGGTTGAAAAAATCAAATTGGTCCACTCTGGTCTTATAATCTATGAATGAAACTCCATTTTACTAGTGTGACTGAGAGCAAAGTCATACATGGATGGCAAAGATCACCAGATCCTAAGCAGGTCTCTGTCCTTTTCTGAATCCCACTAGTCCAGTCCTCTTGGATGGGTAGGCACAGACATGGTCTTTCAAGCAGAGGTCACCCAGTTGCTTTCAACCATTTCTTAACATAACTAATAAAATATTAACCAAATAAATAGGGCAAAGGTGAAATCCTGAAGAAACCTCAATTGCTGGCATTGCCAAGGAAATCCATGGTCTAATAGTGGGTGTTTTTTCAAGCATAAGCTCCACAGATCTCCCTGTCCTGTAAGCATCAGAGGACAACAAGCTGTGATAGCAGAGACAAGCAGTTCTGAGAAAGAGCATGACACAAAGGGCTTCCTCTTGCATTAGGCATTGCATCTGGGATCTCAAGGAACTGGAGAGGCAGATGAGTCAGTAAAGCTCAACATTCCCATTCCTGACAAGCCTATGGAGGAGCTTCTGGAGGGTTCTGAAGGCCCCTTGGGGTTGAAGTGATATAAATGACAGTAAAATTTGACCTACATATTTCTTCTTTCCTTGTAATGAGAAAAATCATTAATTAAAGCCAAGAAGAATTAAATATCCTGCATCAAGTTTTACAGAGTCAGTTTTCCAAATATAAAAACACTGGTTCCACTTTGGCTCAGAGTAGCAATTCACACACTACACCCTTGGGGCCATGATTCAACCTCCTTGCATCCTTTTTTTTTCTTTTTTTCAGCTAGGAACAGCTTTTAATTTTTTAACACAACTCTGCTGTCTGCCTGCATTATTTGTATTATTTATATACATGTGTATCAGATCCTCAGTTAACTAATTTATAGCAACTGAAGGATGCCAAGAAAGGATTTTAAATTTTCTATAGAGTATGTCCTTTTCTGAAAGCTATGACATTGTTCTCAAATTAAGTAAATTAAGCACGTTTTTTGCCATGGGTTTTTTTGTTTGTTTTGTTTTGTTTTTTGGGGTTTTTTTTTGGTTTGGGGTTTTTTTTTTGTGTATTTCAGGGAGGTTGGTAATTTGGGGTCTGTTCTGCTTCCTTGCTGGATCAGAGTCCACACTCAGAGTATGAAAGTCTTTGTTCTGGGACATTCTCACATGAAGGGGCTGTGTTAGTTGTCTCTTCAATGACCAAATCAGTGAGTTGGTTTTGAGGTCAAAACTATGTGTGTCCAAGAGGGCCTCGTGGTAAGCCAGCTCATGTAGAAATCTCTAATGGCTTGGGATCAAAGAAAATAGTATTGTTTGTAATAACTCAGAGAAAAATCTGTGGACAACATTTGCTGGAAATGAGCTTGTGGGGAATATGAGACTCCTGTATTTGACATACTCTTTTTTTTTCTGCTTGCTTCTAATAAATGTGTTAATGGCTTGCTTTGTGCCAGCTGAACTTGATAAACTCCTTGAAGGAGGCTGAAGGATAATAAAACCACGTGTTTGGAACAGCTGAACTAGGTCCCATAGCAGAAGGAAAGGTCTCTGTTTTGCTTTGGTTGAGTTATCAGATGCTGGAGTGGCTGGTAGTTTAAAAAGGACTGAGGTAGATCTGGGACCTCAGTAATAACCTACATGCTGGAGAAGACCTGGCTTCTATTGCCAAGCAGCCAAGAGCCTGGAGGAGAGAGTTACTCACCAAAATACTGCTTCTCCCACTGCTGGTGGGCCCAGGGGGCCGTGGCCTGAGGAATTTGCTCATGAGCCTGCAGTAGTATCCCATGAAGCCTGTGCCCCTGGGAACACATATCCTTAGGGAATATCCTCTCATGGAAGACAAATTTAATTTAGACAACCTTGGTTCATGCCAAACATCAGCTCAGATCAGAAACATCTGTACAGATGAGGAGAGATCCAGCATGAGCAGGGAATGAAGGAGCAGCATTGTATTGTTCCCAACATCTCTGCATAGCCAGCAGAGGAACCAAACTGAGTGTCTTCCCTGTGGGAAACTGCAGAACTAAACACAACCCTTGTGCAAAGAGGGGACCTTGAACAAACCTCTGGGCTTTTTCCCAGAGAATGAAAACTGTCATGTTTCAAGTGTTGATCTATCCAGGACTGAAATGAGGTACTCTTGGTACAACTTGATGTGAAAAGGTAATGACTGTGGACAACATTGATGTTCCATGTAACACAAAGTGAAGCAAAGAACTTTCATCTGAATATAAAGAATAGCATCAGTTTCCAGAGACAATATTCATGAATGATTAAGCTTAATCAAAGCAAGGCTTTCCATATTCTGCTATTTCAGTTATCATTCCCTACTCATTTTCTTAGGGAACACCAAGTCTTGGGAGAGATATCTTGACCATTTGCAGTTTGATAATCCTACCAGAACCTTGATGTCACTGAAACCCATGATCAGTTATTCACAGATGAAAAAAACACTGCAAAAAAAGCCAAAGGATAAAGGAGGGATTTAATGCCATAAGAAAACGTAAAATCATACAGTATCAAAAGTGAAAGGCACACTTACATGATGAAGAAGATTATGGAAAGCACCAATGTTGGGATAAATAATGAGGAATGGGACTACGAAGACTATTAAGGCAATTTATTGCTCAAGTAAATCATATAAGGGATCAGTCTCATGGCGTGAGATTTTAGAGGAATAGTAAGTCAGCCCTAGCTCAAAGGTTTCAAGTTTCTTTTTTACACAGCAATATATAACATTCTGGTCCAATGGAAAGCTGATATGGAGTTTATTTTTACTTTATCACCTATCACCTTTGCTAAGTTCTGCTGCATTGCATCTGTCTTTCATCCAATAGTCTGCTAGCTCATGTACACACATATGCTTCTATTATAACATCTAGATTCATAACTTGCTCCATAAAATCACACTACTACAGTTTAAAACCCTCCACCATCTAACCCAATATAGTTTCTTACTTACTTAAGGCATATTCTGACTTGCAACTATAGGAACATAAATTTATGATTTCTCTGCTTAGTATTATTACATTAACCCAAGCTCCTTCCAAGGCTGTAAATCAAACCCTTCAGTGTCAGTAGAAGCTTTTATGTTTCTATTTCCCACACACCAAGGCCAGAAGAGACTTGTGAGGCTTCTGCTTAGATGAACATAACTATCTCATGATATCTCACAATGCATTAGTAGGGGAACTAAACATAACAACCAAATTTGGAAACACTCAGGCAAAAGAACCAAGGATAATTAAGGTGTTAAAAATTTGCCTTGTGGCAAAAGTCACAAAGTACTGAGACTGTATAGCTGTCATAGCTGAGAGAAAAAAATGTGTCTTAATCAGATTCTTAGAGCACTATGGAAGATGACTGGAGAATTTTCAGTCTTAGGAGAAAATAGTAGAGTAAGACCTAGAGGATGGAGATTGGATCTAGATGTGTAACAAGTCATTGGAGCAGCTTAGAACAGAGAATGTGGTTGAATTTTCATTGCTAACAACTCCCCAAATCACCACAGGATATTTTTCTCCACTTTGAGCCTGAATTAACTGCCAAAATCTTGATGACCTCTTACACAAGAAGTCAGACAAGATGATCAGCCTTGGTCTCCTCTGATCTTAGAGCCTATGACTAATGTATCATGTGTTTGTTCTCTCATTCTCTCTAGGGAAGAAGGAGATAGAGTGGGCTGATTTGTTTTGGAAGTCTTATTGGGAGGTTTTAGTGTTCTGTACTCATTTTAGAGGCAGGAGGTCAGAAATGTGTTGTAGCTGGACTGTTTGGGAGGGTTCTTTATGGGGAGCTAATTCCATCCAGGCCACTGAGAGTGCTTTGTATTTCATACCTCTTCTATTTGAAAGTTTTGCGGTGCCAGGGGATTGAGATATCCCAAGTCAGGGATCTGTGGGTGATCTTTTGCCACTGAACTCCTCAGGAGTGGGTTTATGGAGTCATAGGAAAATACTATGTACAGAAAAGGCATTGTCTGATGCAATGCTTTGGGTCCTATGGAAAGGTAACCCACTGCTGATTTTGAAGACCTGTGTTGCTCGTCTGCTCATCCACAGCTTTTCTTTCATAGAAAATGAGCGATGTAAAGCCCATCAATGCTTGCTGAGGGGACAGCATTGGCCCTCTGAACTCTGACAAAGTTCAAAGATGACTGGCAGGGCTTCTTAGTTACTTTTGGTAGTTACCAGCCAAGGATAACTACAGCACTCAGATATATCAAAGCTGTGACAATCAAACTATTTTTAAGGGAAAAATATTTATCCAAGACAACAGATTATATTCTGATTTAAAAATGTCATTAGTTTGCAGTGCCCAATGAAGCATGCAAGATCACCCTTGCTGTTAGTCTCTTCAGCAACAAGAAACTATATATAGAGTGTTTGTGTGTGTGTGTATGTATGTATACATACATTGATATATGTACTAAATACTGTATCAGAAAACACCAAGAGAAAGGAAAGGGCAAAGTTTTGTAAATATATGGCCAATCTTTACTATTGTGTTGAGCAAAACATCCCATCCCTGGAAGTGTTCAAGGCCAGGTTGGATGGGGCTTGGAGCAACGTGGTCTAGTGGAAATGTGCATGTGTGCTGGGTTGACTCTGGCTGTATGCCAGGTACCCACCAAAGCTGCTCTATTACTCCCCTCTACAACTGGAAAGGGGAGAGAAAATGTAGGAAATTAGCTGAGATAAGAGAGAGGTCCCTCACTGAACACCATCATGAGCAAAACAGACTGAACTTAGGAAAATTAATTGATTTTATTACCAGCAGAATCAGAGCAAGACAATGAAAAGTAAAATAAATATTTAAAACACATTGTCTCCACCTCTCCCTCCTTCCTAAACATTCTTCCAGTGGCAGAGAAATGTGGAAATGTGGGTTAGGATGAGATGAGCTTTAAGGTCCCTTCCAGCCCAAACTATTCTATGATTCTATAATTTGATGATTGTTATCACTCCCTAGGACAGTATAACAGAGCACTGAATTAAGGAGACAGTTGTTACTTTACCTGCAAAGAGAGGTGGAACTATGTACCATATACACAAAAAGGAGTCAGGACTAGACATCATCTCAAGCAATATAGACCTGGGTTTTTAGAACCCTTTTAGGTTTGGGCCAGAACTAACTGGTCCAAAGTCACCAACAAAAGGATATAATCCCTGTTGATTTATCACAGCCTGTAAACAATAATTGCTGGATTATTTTGGTTAATAAGACCTCAGCTTTTTTTTTTTGGAGGCTTCGTAATTTATCCAAACCAGAGCACAAGAGCTAAAAAGCCTGAATTTGAAGTAAGTTTGGCTTCTAATTTTATATTTGAACTTCTTATTTTTGTGACCAACATTAAAAAAAGATGGGAATATAGCATCATTGACAGCATTTGTGCTCCAAGGAATAGGGTTTAATCTGCCACTTTTTGCTGAACAATCCAGCCCACAAAACAGGCAGGAGCAGAGGAAAGAGCTGTTTCATTATTTCTGTAACAAATCATCATTTGCCTCCAGCCACTATCCATACATACAATTACATTTTCCCTGAAAATCTGGCACCCTGTGTTGGTAAGAAATACAGAGGCTGAGAACACAGAATGAAATTAATTCTTCAATGAAAGGAGTAGAAATCAGAATTAGATCTTTTGACTTTTATCATTGTGAGACTGCTTAAGGAAGAGGAAACTCTGTTCCTTTCAATGGAACTCTGTTCCATTCATTAGCAAAGAGCCAGCCTCTTTCCACAGGGTACACACTTTGATGGGCTTATACTTAAGGTACATTTATCCTCCTCTCCAGCACCTTTCAGGTCTCAGAGCAAGTTTTTTCCTAAAATCAATGAAAAAGTGCAAGTTTCCACTTATATCTGCAATTTTTAAAGAAGTTGTTTGGGCCTGAACCCTATGGGATATGTGGTATCTACTGTAGCCAACTGAAGTTGGGGTGCTGACCTGTTTTCTGGGGTCTTTAAAGTGCTCAGCTAGTCAGGATTTTGCATCTTTGAGAAAGGAGGTCTGGTCACAGAAGTGATCCCAGCAATTCCTTAGTGGAACCCTAAACCAAAAGATTGTATCAAAGCTCAGAGCATCTTTTTTGTTCATACAGTCACAGAATCAAAGAATCCATGAATGGTTTGGGTTGGAAGGAACCTTTGAGATCATCCAGTTCCATCCCCCTGCCAGGGGCTGGGACATCTTCCACTACACTACAGGTTGCTCCAAGCTCCATCCAGCCTGTCCTATAACACTTCCAGAGATGGGACAGCCACAGCAACTATGGACAACCTGTGCCAGGGCTTTGGCACCCTCACAGAAAAAATTTCTTCCCAAGACCCCATCTAACCCAAGATCCACTCTAACCCTGCCCTCTGGCAGTGGGAGGCCACTCCTCCTTGTCCTGTCACTCCAGGCCCTTGTCCAAAGTCTCTCTCCTGCTCTCTTGGAGCACTTTAGGCACTGCCAGGGGCTCTGAGGTCTCTCCAGAGCTGTCTCCTCTCCAGGCTGAACACCCTCAGCTCTCCCAGCCTGTCTCCAGAGCAGCCCTTGGAGCATTTCCATGGCCTCCTCTGGACTTGCTCCAACAAGTCCAGGTTCTTCTGTTAGCTCCCCAGAGCTAAACAGTTCAATCAGGTGTGATTTCGGTTCCTGCTGTGGGGTTTAGACAAATATTTAAGCTAATTTAAAAATAAATAAAAGTGATTTTCAAGGGAGAAGAGAATTAAATATTGCTCAAAATTACTCCTCAGAGCTCTTGCAAAGATCTATTATAGTAAATACATTTATATGTTAATAGATCAAATCAAGTCATAATAGATCTTGGGAAGGTCTATTTCAATATATATATATTAATATATTTATAGATATTCCCAAGATCTATCAGAAGTGGTTTTGAGCAATATTTCTTTTTAATCTACTCTCCTTTGCAAAGCTTTTTTTCTTTTTAACAGATATGCTGTGAGAGTCATCCTGACACAGCCTGGTGTGCAATCCCTAATGGTGCCAAGAACTCTGTTTCTTGTTTCCTTTCTCCCACCAGACTCCTGTATTTCTGGTGAAGGAACTTTTGTAACTCACCAAACTCAGTTTTATTCAGCATGCTGCCAGACCCAGTGTGCTGTCAGATTTGTGTATTGGGAATATATCCTTCCAGGCCTTTTATGGAAAATCACAGAAAGCCTCTATTTCAGCATGTACACTTTTGGTATCAACAAACCACCGAGTAACACAGTCCTCCCTCCCCTCCATGATAGCTTGTCATATAAAATACTCTTGTCTTTCTCTCTTTTCTGAACCTACCCAGTTTTATCCTCAGAGATAAGGAAGACTCAAGCTGAAATTTTTTGCAGTATGTTTTACACTCGAGTTTGTTAGCTTGCATGCCATTTCTAACATTTGGTACTGCAGGGGTGCAACAAAAAACAAAAAAAAAAAAGGAAAAAAAAAAAGGAAAAAAACTGCTGAAAGTATCTCTTTTAGATTGTCCTGCTTGTCAAGAGCCACTGTGTTAAGGTAAATGCTTCTGAGTAATGTCAGTAATCACTTCAGCTGTGCAAATCTTGAGTGTTGTTCCGTCTAGAAAGAGACAGTGCTGAGATAAAATCATGAGTCATTTTTCAAGGGGGTGACAAGACCTTTTCCCAAACCTACAGCAAGATCTGTGCAGCTCCTTGAGCTAAAATAGAAACTCACTCCTCATCCCCTGCACAATCCCTCCAATCACTTACAGCGATGACCTTTGAGAAGTGGGTTTGAAGAAGGATGGCTCAGGTTTGGCAGCACATCTCCCCTGACCTTTTCCAAAATGCTGCTTGTTACAAAGGTGTCCTCACCATGATCCTGTTCCCAGTCCAGCTCAGCTGTGCAGGGAAATGCTCCTGCTGGAATCCTTCCCCATCAGGCATGTCAGAGAGGAGTCGTGCTCTTGCACATTAAGAATGTGCACCAGCCAAGTACCAGAGCAAAGATGACAATTCTTAATCACCCACTTGATTATATTTAACTGCTAGCCTAAGTGGCTTTCTCTCACTTTTCAACCCTCTCGTGCTGATAGTATTTATGCACATATTTAACTTTATGCACACAAGTGTTTGATGTCAATTATACCACTCTGATAAATGAAGCATAACACATACATACACTTGCAGGAAGAAAGCTCTGATCCTGTTTATATCTTTTATATCTCTAAAGGAAAATACTCTATGGTCTGTAAGTCCAGTCTCTATGAATAACTCATTTTGTCACATCATTTTGCTGTTGGACAATGATATTGCTGCTGCTGTGGCACATGAGCACTGCAAGAGGACTTGAGACAGGCAGTCCTAGGTGAAGGTCCTTCCACAGCCTTTAAAACTGGATCAAAAATGTCCAGAGTGAGGGAAAAGCGTCCACATATCAGAAATTGAGGGAAAATTTTGCATTCAAATCAAAACCCTTGCCCTTATTTGACAGCAGAATTTTACCACTGGCATTTGGCTTTGAACCTGATAGAAAAAACCTGTCAAGTTGCCATCCCATAGTGTAAAGTTAATGTGTCATCAGGCTTAGCAATAAAGTGAAATAGAAGTTATATGTCTTTTGAATTGAGTTGAAGTATAGCATGCTGTTCCTAGAAATGGCTGGGATTTGTAACCCAAGATGTGCCCTCCACCTGAAACTGTGCAAGTGGCCACCTATTTTCTAATGGCCCAATTAGCATAGCACTGCTGCTGTCCCTAAAAGCAGGATTTGTCACCTGGTGTGCAGCCAGCCAATCTCACATGCAGAGCTGAGGAGATTGATTATTTATATTATTGATTATTTTCAAAGATGGTTGCTAGGTAGTAAACCCAGAGAAAGTTAGCTCAGTCTCAAAACTTTACACTATATTTACATTTTAGCAAACAAGGAAGTCTTGGTTCATTGGCTGCAAGTAACCTATTTCTCTTATTAATTAGTATCCTACCTTCTACTGGTTGAATGATTCTCTTGTTTCTCATGCTAATTACTCTGAATGCTCAATCTTTCTCTTCTTTTGTTGGGTTTCCTGAGTTTGTGGTCCATGAGTCAGTGGCAGCCATCTCCCCCATGGAATTCCCTCTTGCTGCTGGGCTTGGTGTGCGAGCTGCAGGGCGAGCTCTGGGTGGAAGGAACCCCAGGCAATAGGACTCCTGCTGGCACCCACCCCTTGCATTAAACAGAGCACCACAGGGATGTGTGGGATGAGCCAGGAGAGGAGAGACACAGCAGGAGCAGAGGACTCAACAGGAAGACCCCAGACTATGAGTAAAGGGTGTGATTAACTCTTTTCATACACACAGGAAGAAATCTTTGCCTTCTCCAAAGATTAATTCTTTGAATTGCTCTACTATGTGCTGCACTCATCTCTCCATTCAGCTTCATTGTAACAATATCATAGAAGGTGACCTTCAGTTAATTTTTTTAAATTCCTATTACCTTGAAATTCAAATACATTTCTTTGATCCTATGAGTTTATTAACACCTGCCTGTTCAAAGACAGACTGTAACTATTCTCACTGTTATAATTTTTCCTTTTATTGGAGGATATACATGGAATTTGGCTCCTGGTGCAATCTGAAGAAGCCCACTGTGACATATAGTCACATAATATTCTGGAGAATGTGTAATTTTCTGTTCTACACTAGCATTCTCTCCTTAAACCTTCCACCTACTCAGTGCTAATCATCTTCTTGCTTAAACATCTGGCCTTTAAACAATCAAAAAAAAGTGAATTGAATAATAATATAATTATAATATATAATCTCTGAGGTTGATCTTCAACCTCTCATCACTCAATAGCAGATATCACAGACACTTCTAGTAAATATCATATGCACAGCAATGGCTCTGGCTATCTTCCTTTGCTAGAACATAGGAGGTATCAAGACTATTAGTATTCACGACTAAACTGCACAATATGTGTTTTATATTTTAATCAAATTGGTGGGATTTGCCAGGTTAAATATACATGTATGTGATGTTAACATTTGTGTCTGAACTCAGCAGTTTGGCCACTGGAGAGAAAGAGCTACTTTTAGAGACTGATTGTAGAAGAATCTGATCCAGCAACTGATCCCACACAGTCTTGCAGAGATAAAGATTGGGGAAGTCCTGAAAAGGCCACCACTATCTTCACTCAGTTTCCAAGTGTGGATCAAGCATTTCTGGACCTCCCTTAGCCAGTGCTTCTCTGTGCTCTTTCTAATAAAATGGAAAGACCAGGTGCTGTATTGTCTTCTGTAGAAAAGACTTAAAATAGAAGGAGAAAAGGCTTAATCCCACACTGAGAAATGGCTGGATCTGACACTTAATTTCAGCTTCTGAAAAGTTCTGTACCTGCTGTAAATTGTACTTTACTGTCGGTCATGGAAAGAGAAAATGAAGTATGAACATCCTTCATAGCCCAAAATAAGTAAAATAATTTCCTGGTATGCAACTCCTCTGAAGGCAGCCCTGTATCACTGTTGGTCATAAACCAACACCCAACACCTTAAATTATCTATCCAGCACTAAGGATGATGGAACAAATCTGGCCACCATCAGGCCAGGACCCAGATCTGAAGAACCATTTTCATAAGGTCACCCTGAAGGTGTTAAGATTCCAGAGCAAAATTGTGCCAGATTTGGGGAGAGAAAAAATATTTAAAAGAATCTACGAAGTGAAGGTCTCTTCCTGGAAATTGTTTGGAGGGGTTTTTTTCTCAGTTTCAGTGCTGTAAATGGCCCATCGTGATCCTTTCAGAAGTCTTAGGTCAAACCACACCTCTTTTTTATACAGGATTTTTCAATAATAGGTGCACAAAGGTCAAAAGCTTACAGTTCTGTTACTAACTTTGCAAAATGCCTGAGGAAGTAAATACTGTGGAAAGGAATGAGGACAACAATTACATAAATAAAGGAATAACTTAAGTGTCCAAGACAGAATTTCTTGTGACTCTTTGTTAATCATTACATTATTATGCAACTTTTATATATCATTAACAGTTTCGCTTTGTAATCTGCATATTTTTTAAATGTAAGATTCCTTGGATGATAGTTGATTTTATTATGCTTGGTGATGTTTCTAATTATCAGGATGAGTGCATTTTTTGCATCTATTGAATTCATTAATGATCTATGACTTTGCTTTTTTTTTCCTTTTTGATGTTTCTCTCAGCTCAACCCATTATGAAACAGACAACAGTTTTCTGCAATGGGAAATATAATTTTGAGAATTAAACTAATTTTCCTAATAACTGTTTTCTGATACTTTCCTGTTTTCTGTTGAAGCCCAAGCACATGGTTGTAAATGTCTCTTGGTGTCAGAATGCTGTCTATATATTTTGGAAACTCTGAGACTGAAACTGCACATTTTCTAATAGCAATGATGCACTGATTATGCTGGCTCCTTTAAAGACTGACTCAGTGCTTTTCAAGTCCTCAACCAGTTGTACTTCAGCTTCATCTGGGAGTAAGTGAATCCCAGATCTCCTGCTAATCTCAAGTTATCTGTAGAAGTGAGACTGGAATACCAAAACTAAAATGCAATAAATCTTAATTCATTCAGAAAAGTATCAAAACCATATCTGCTAGGAGTCAAAACCGGGAACAAGTCTTTCCAAACAAACAAATAACAGGCCAAAGGGAAGAGATTATAAGAAAAAACGAGTGAGGGTTTTTTGCATTGTTTATAAGACAACAAATACCAAATACAATGTTTTGGAAAACTGCTTTATGAAAGAAGCACAAACCAAGTTTGGAAGCACAGATCCACCCTCAGTTCAGTCTTTGAAATAAGGATTAAAGTTGTCTGCACTATTGACACCTTATTCAGCTCTGCTCTGCTCCTGCTTCTTGAGGACATCTGCTTTGTATTTCATTGAGACTACTGCAAAATTGCTTTCAGCTATAAATTTCCAGTGATTTTTTTTGGTTGGTTGGAATTTTTTTGGAGTTGGCTTGTTTGGGGTTTTTTTTTTTTTTGTATTTTCCAGAAAATGAAAGACATAAATGGAATCTGATTAGCTAAGAAATCATTCCTGGGCCCAGCTAAAGCTGCAGATGCTGCTCTGAAGGATAACTGTCTCTGTCTAGACTAGAGCTGGTAGAGATATGTTTATGGTAAAGATTAATCACATCAATTATATTGCTGGTTTAGTTACCACAGAATAAACTAAACAGATAAGTTGTATCACCTTCAAATGAAATTTTCAAGCCATCTTCTGTTGAGCTGGTTCACT
>NC_031768.1:102016351-102136752 GCF_001522545.3 Parus major
TCTCCTTCTCCTTCTCCTTCTCCTTCTCCTTCTCCTTCTCCTTCTCCTTCTCCTTCTCCTTCTCCTTCTCCTTCTCCTTCTCCTCCTTTCCAGAGTGCTTGGGTAGAGGCTTGGAGGCAGGAGATGGGCATTGAGATGCCATGTCTACTTCTTCTGCCCTTCTTTGTCACTGGATCTATCCCCTGGGATGAGGCTTTCCTATGACAGCAACTCCAGTAGTAGCATCAGGGAAACTGTCACATGTGCCATCAACAGTCATCAGTTATATCAGCAGGTTCGTGCTAGTTTTATGTGGTTATTGATGGAAATCTTCCTGATGAAATTCAGCAGGACATACAGCACTGGTGCAGCCACTATTTCAGGTCAGCCTGATGTAGTTTTTTTTAGAAAAAAAAAGAAATACTATAATCTCAGCCTTGTTGGAGCCATGTACCTGTGCAGTGAGGCTTCTTGAGTTTCCAAGGGTGTGTGATCAAAGCTCCATTCCACTTCCTCTTGTCCCATATGAGTAGGAAAATGCACAGTGAGCCTTCCTCTTTGCTGAATGACACATATGTGAAGCCACATAAGTAGTTCTGGGATAATGTTGGTACCTTGGGTTGAATTAAGTCTGTAGAGCTGGTGACTGATGCTGCTATTTCTCCTCATTTCCATGGTAACCTCTCACAAAGTTATCATATTTTTCCCACATGAAAATGTTCAACAAAACCATATGCAACTCCATTTTATATGATGTCAGCTTCTCTACAATAACCATGGTTATCCCACTGAGAAACACCTTCTGCAGTTGGAGTTCAGTCTGTCTTCAGAAATCTGTTGAAACTCAGTTTTTCTATCTCAAATGAAATAAGAATCTGAATAACAGAATCACAGAATATGAGAGAGAAGGGACTCACAAGGATCATCGAGTCTGACTCCTGGCCCTGCACAGCACCATCCCTGAGTCACACTCTGTACCTGAGAGCACTGTCCAAAGGCTTCTTGAGCTCTGTCAGGCTGCTGCTGTGACCACCACCCTGGGGAGCCTGTTCCAGTGTTCAAACACCCTCTGGGACAGAACCTTTTCTGATATCCAGCCTAATCCTCCCATGACACAGTTTCAGGCCATTCCCTTGGAACTGCCCCAGGGAGCAGAGATCAGTGTGTCCTACTTCTTCACCTCACAAGGAAGCTGTAATAGCAATGAGGTCTCCCCTCAGTCATCCCTTCTCCAGGCTGAACAGACCAAGTGCCCTCAGCTGCTCCTCACATGGCTTCCCCTTAAGGCCCCTCACCATCTTCACTGCTCTCCTTTGGATGGTTTCTTAAAGTCTTTCTTATACTGTGGTATCCAAACCTACACAGAGTATTCAAGGTAAGCAGAGTAGGGTGGGAAAATATCTGTTTTCCCTGACCCCTGTAACAGCCTGTCAACATGCTGGAGGGAAGGGATGTCATCCAGAGGGACCTGGGCAGTCTGGAGAGGTGGGATGGTGTGAACCTCATGAAGTGCAACAAGGCCAATTGCAAGGTCCTGCACATGGGTTGTGGCAATCCCAAGCACAAACACAGGAAAAATGGAGAATGGATTGAGAACAGCCCTGGGGAGGATTTCAGGGTGCTGAGAGATGAGAAGTTCAATATGCTCTAGCTATGTGTGCTGGCACCCAAAAAACCCTTATATCCCAGGCTGATATCCCAGGCTGCACAGTGTCAGCAGCAGGAGAGGGGGGATTCTGTCCCTCTGTCCTTCTCAGGTGGGACTCCACCTGCAGAGCTACTTCCAGCTCTGCGGTCCAACATCAGAAAGATATGGATCTACTGGAGTAAGTCTAGTGGAGGCCATGGAAATGCTTGAAGGGATGAAGTGCCTCTCCTCTGGAGACAAGCTGGGAGAGCTGAGGGTGTTCAGCCTGGAGAAGAGACAGCTCTGGAGAGACCTCAGAGCCCCTGGCAGTGCCTAAAGGGGCTCCAGGAAAGCTGAAGAGAGACTTTGGACAAGGATCTGGAGTGATGGGAAAAGGGAGAACAGCTTCCCATTGCCAGAGGACAAATTTAGATGAGATATTGGGAAGAAATTTTTCTGTGAGGGTGGTGGGATCCTGCCCCAGGCTGTCCATAGAAGCTGTGGCTGTCCCATCCCTGGGAATGTTCAAAGCCAGGTTGGATAGGTCTTGGAGAAACCTGGTCTAGTGGAAGATGTCCCTGCCCATGGCAGGTGAATTGAAATTCTAAGATGCATTTTCATTCCATTGCAGCATGAGTGGATTAAAAGTCCTAAAGAAAATATTTTATATACAAGCACTTTTTTTTCCTGCATGAATAGTGTCACTTATCAGGTTTCAATTTGTAGTTCTCTTCGTAGTCCTTTAGTTTCCTTAATGGGTTCTCAAATTCTCTGTCAGACTTGGCAGTGGTGCCCTGGCTGGACTCTTGCCATCCTCCATTTGGATGCAGAACTGAAACCCCAAGTGCCCCTATTTTGGTTATGTTATCTATCAAATAACCTTATTATTGTGAAGAGCAATGTCTCTAACACACAGAACCTTTCACAGTTGGATTGTCAGGTAATTTTTATATGTATTATTTATTCTTTAGGTTATTTATTCCTCTGATGTTAATTCTAGATTGTTGTTTATTTCTACTGAGCTGGCTAAAGCTGCCAGGTTTCAGAAGTCAGAGGTCTGCAAACAGTACAAGCAATGCAAATAATACAAGGATACCAGCTGTGACCATGACTCACAGCTTCTACATTCAGCTTCCACCTACACTGCTCTACTTAATTAACTCCTGCAAGACTCAGTTTCAGTATTTTGCAGTATTTTGCAGTCTAATAATTAGTGTCTGGAGTGTTGGCAACCTTAGAAGAAAGGACCTTAGATATTCAAAGGTTGTTAATTAATTTAAATGTTGTAAATCAATAAATAATAGTGATTAATTGGCTGTAATCTCCGTTCTTACCCAGTGATGACAGCTACTTGCTCTCCTCCAGACTACTGCCTTCCCAGCAATACAATTCATGTGCACTGTGATTCAAGACAGATTTTATTTGAAAAATGACCAAGAGGCGCTGCTAGCTCTGCAGCAAGTGAGAGCCACCTGCACAGAGAGCAGGGACACAACCAAAGGAAAGCAATTCCAGAAGAAAAGCTGTTTGTTTTGCTTTGTAAACATGATTGCTAATTGAGTAGAGAAAAAAGGTGACAACAGAAAAAACAGTTAAAATCATTGTCCTGTACACTGTGTTCACATGCACCCCAGGATGCTCAGATTGTCCCTGCAAGTAGAGGCTGAAGACTAAAAGTACCCAAGAGGATATGTTATTTTGCATGACCTCTGTCTGCACTCCTGATTTTTCATGCCCATTTGGGCATTTTCCAAGCCACCCCAAAAGGGACAGTACTTCCATTGTGAGAAAAATATAATATTTGTTTTGTTAAATCGATTATCTTACTCTACAGCTGAGAATCAGGGAACTGCTTATCTGTTAAACATCCCCAGTCAGGAGCAGGCAGCCAAAGATTCTGCATGAACAACATTGCTGGATTAGCCAACAACCTCTCTCTCCCCTGGGCTGCTGTACAGCCTCCCTTCACCCCCACAGCCCAGCTCCCATCTCCAGCACACAGTGAGCAAAGGGCTGTGGTTTGTTCTCAGGGACTGCTTAAGCCACAGCCCTGTCCTCCTGGCCTCTTTGCTTCACTGGAGTGTAACCACAATATTGCAGAGGCAACGAAAAGCCTGGCAAGGTTTGGGTCACGCTTCTTCAGTGGGAAGGAAGAGACTGCACCTAACCCAGTCCTTAGGCAGGACATCCACTCATTTATGTAAGTTGACTGCAAAACTGTCTCCATCATTATTTATTCCTTCAGGAATAAATACCCACAGGCACCAAACCTTGCTCTTCACTGGACCATTGCTATCCTACAAGTACCACAACTTTCTCCAAGACCTCAAAGGGAAATGGGGATGCTTGTGTTAATTAATCATTCATGATACATAGCAAGGACTCATCCTTCACATGCCAGCTACCAACCACTCCAGCTCTCCTGGGTTTATGATGTTAGCAACAATGCCTGGACCATCCCCAAGCTGGGTGTGGTGAGACGTTAGCATGTTCTGTTGTCCCGTCTGGGATGGCCTCCTTACACTGGATAAAACAGCACTAATAGATCTGAACAGTCAGAGCTGTCTAGCTGGCTACTTGAGCCATCATTGCTAGCCCAAGAGGACCAGGAAGGGAGATGGCTGCAGCTCAATGAGGACTTTTCTTAATTTAACAGAGGGAAACGCTGTAGCACAGCTCCATCACCTCCCAGCTCTCCAGCCAGACCTTTCTTTGGGTTTATCACCGTAAAGAGACACAGCAGGGCATGAGCTGACCCTGTCTGGGGCTGTGTACCCATGAAAGCTCCTCCATGGAGCTCTGGCACATGAAGACATGCAAACCCCAGCCAGAACTGGCTTGAGGCTGACCAGCTCAGCACTCAGGTGGAGCAAATACACAGCCTGCACCCATCTGTGTAGACATACCCTTGGTGAGGTCAAAGAAGAAGATGAATATGCTGGCAAGGGTTGTCCAAGACCTTTCCCAAGAAGCATTTTCCCTGCCATAGGAGGTTGTTGAGCAACCTTCCTCAAGGGGCTGTTTTTTAAATTGAGGAATATACTCACAGCCTGATACATGGTTGGGTTATAAAGAAATTTCATGTAACATATGTTACTGAATGAAAGAAAAACAGAAGTAGTGACAGGCCCAGTCTGGGATTGGCATGATTTATTCCCTACCTCTGGATCCAAAAGCATCCTAGAAGGGCAGCAAGCTCTTCTCAAGTCTGCTGCTGTGCCCCCGGGGTTGTTTTCCCTGCTCCATTCTTCCCTCCTTCCCTCTGTTGCAAAGAGGACCTGCTCTTGAACGCATCTAAGTATTGCTAAAAACCAGAAAGGTGCTCTCTCACAGCATCCTACGGTCCAGCACCCTTTTGGAAGCTACACATGGGTTTTCCTGACCCAAGGGAGGGAGGAGGGCAGCCATCCTCCCAGAAGAACAGTACAGGGTAGTCCCATTCAACTGAACTTACACCAAGGAGCAGATCATTTCTCTGGTTATTAAACTGGAAGCCTCAAGTTTAGCTCCAGTCCTGGGGTATCTGGGAAATGGCTATGGAAAGAAATTCAGCAAATACACCTTGAGGTTAGTGCAGAGCCCCCACTTTGTGCACAGTTTCACCCCTGGCCAATGAAAAATGTGTTTTCCTTCAAATACAGTGTGTGTGCTACCAACACACTTTGCAAGGTGAGAACTGTGTGCAAGCAGATATTTACTGGATGAGGAAGCTGTAAATGGAGACACATTTTGTAGTCTCTCTGTGTACTTAGAGGAACTTATGCAGGTCTTCCCCATATGTGGAAGAAGCCAGGTTATTTTTCTTTTCACCTATTTTTGATTGTTTGACAAGAAGGTCTTCAGATGTGTTTTGATACACACCAAACACACCTGATCCCTTCAGGACTCTCAGGATGACTGTAACATGGCCAAGTTCTCACCAGAGGAATGTCTCCACCTAGGTTCAAAGACTGCATTGATTTTGACATTAATTTTACCTAGGTTCTGTTGGAAAAAATGGCTTTAAAAGTACTTTCCAAGTTTATAAGTTACCAGTTGCTGCTTTCAAGTCTTCTGCATGTGTTGTATGTTAGGGATAACACACTCCACAACGTGATGGATGAAGCAAATGCTTTCATCTATGCCTGATCCAGAGTGGAAATCAACAGATTCAGGGGAATGTATCTATAAAATAATTCTCCCATGAAGATCTGACCTTCTTCCTTTTCAGTAGGACTATGGTGGGGGTTTTATTCCTATGCTATGAACAGTCAGGACTAGACACCATTTCCCCTTGGTCTGCATCCTGTTTTTGAGAACAATAGCTGCATTTTTGACTGAGTGCCAGCCCATAATTCATGTTTGCTTGCATCCTTTGGAGCACAGATTTGGCTGATACTATAATAATTTGGTGTGTTGAAATGACTGTTCCAATTAGAGCAGGGCTTTGGGGTTATTTTTCTAGTCAATAATATTATTTCTAAAGTTTGAAATATTTTAGAAATAATAAACAAGGAAGAGAGGCCTCACCTCTTGATGAAATACATGTGCATAAATTCCCTTGACTTAATCTTCAGTCCACTCAAATGTGATACAGCTCAAAAGTTCAGCTTGGGATCAAATTTTGTTGAGTTTATGTCCTGCTTGGGACAGACAGCTTGAAACAGATAAGAATCCAGTAAAAAACAGAGGGAGAGGAAGGTAGTGGTCAAGATGGAATAAACACAATAGCTGGAGGAAAAACAAATGCATTAAAAGAGTGAGTATTTTGTACAAAGCCTCAGTTTTGATGGTGTCACCAGTTTTCATCCAAAGTGTCCTCTGAGCTGAGTCCAAGCAGTTGCTGGATGCATTGAACCTGCTGAGCATGAGTCACCATCAGTCCCCTACTTGTTTTTGGTACCCTTTGCAGGGCAAAATCACCAACAGCAGTGCCTTTACTGATGTGACAGAAACTATCTTACCAAAGGGCTGCTCCCAGGCAGGAATTTGGAAATGCTGATTTAATTATTCTGGGACAACTTTTATTCAGGCACTTATGCTGATCTCCAGGATAGTGAGAGTTGCCTCTGAATGCCTGAATAATTTGCATTCCTGCACCTGTAAGTCCAAACTGATGAGAAAGCATCTGCTTCCTTCCCCATGGATGAATCCTTTTCCAGGAGACAGACTCTGCTGGATTCCTCGGGTTCAGGATTGACCCCAACATATATTTACTTCTCTGCCAACAGTGAAACTGTAAAAATCCACCCAACATTTGCCTTTCATTTTCTATGTGTGTGTTCCTTCTTCCCTGCTGATTCAGAATGTTTAAAACATCCTTTTCTTTTTATGTGCTTTAATTCTCTCCCTTCCACTGTGAAACAATTCTCATAACTTTTCTGCAAAAGTCCCATTTTTAACACCTTTCCCAGCTGCTGTTGGGGCCCCTCTGAACTCTTTCAGTGTCTGGCTGGAAAACTTTGCCAGGTTATAAAACCTTGAGACATAAAGGGATGTTGAGGAACCCCACCTGGGTGCTCTGCAAAGCTAGACAGCAAAAGGCAGATAGGAGCAGCTGCCATGGAACTGTGTCTTGTGACTAATAAATTATCCCTAGGCAGTGTGTAGATGTTACTGGACATAGTCTTAGCTTGGTCCATTTGTCAAATGAAACATGTAGATGATTTAAACTCATGATTTAAACTGCTTCACAAGCAAGGAAAGGTGTAGAGAGTTGTGAGGGCTTGGCTGGTGAACAGATTGTAAGTTAACCTCTTTCATTTACAGCTGGGGCATCTTCAAAAACCACCTTCTAGGTGCATCTTCTAGGTTTAACCAGAAAAATAACTGTCATACCTTCCTGATGTGCACAGCATTTCAGATTTGTGGGATATCTGAAATAGTGCAGTGGAAAAGCAAGAGTTTTGAGTGTTTGTATGGAAAACTTAGATAAACTTTAAGCCTTTATTAAGAAAGTCTTTATTATTATTATTATTATTATTATTATTATTATTATTATTATTATTATTATTATTATTATTATTATTATTATTATTGGAGGAAGATAGGGAGATCTACTCATTTTATTTCATCCAAATAAAGTAAGATCTTTCTTTGAGATAGATCTTTATTCCTATAATAACTCTTGCACAAGACCAAAATCTGAACAAGCTGTGAAATAAGAAGTGGTAATAAAGAACACCAACACTGTTTGGGTAATGAGATGCTGAAAGCATTGCTCCAGAGACCTCAGTAAGTGATTTGTTTAACTGTGCATCACTCAGGTACTCTGCTAGGAGAATACTTTGTGTGGGGGAATCCAGAGGTCTGCTGAAGAGCAGCATGAAGTGTATGATGCAAACCAAATGAAGTGACACATTCTGTAGTGCACAAACAGGTAATGCCATTGCATTTTCATCTACTCAGAAGCATCCTTGTGAGCAGCCTGATGAAGCAGGAGGCTGGAGAAGCAACTAGATGGTGAGAAAAGATAATGATATGACATTGGATGTGCACAGGCAGACAGTTGTGCAAAATATTCCTCATTGAAATCTGGTCTTGATTTTTGGATTTGATTACAGTTTTAAGAGGCTAAGCTGATATTAGACTTCAGAAATTAGATATATCAACAGTTAAAGCAAAGCAGTTGGAACATCTGTTTTTCAAATTAATTCAAATTTTTTGTCCAACAGTGATAACATTTGACTAGATACCCACAAATTAATGTTCAGTTGTCTTCGAGCTACCCTGGGGTTTGCTGCCTGAGCTCCAGCTGAGTGTCAAGTATAGCTCATTTACCTCTCTCTCCTATATCATACCTGCAAATTCTGTACTGATACAGCCCAAACACCAGGAACATCCCCAATGGCACTGGTTTCTTGCCATAGACTGAGCTAGGCACGTATGTTTAGACAATAAACTCAATAGTTGAAAGCATTGGAACAGGCTGCCTAGGGAAGTGGTGACAGCCATCTGTGGAGGGATTTAAAAGCCATGTGGATGTGGCACTTGGGGACATGGGTTAGTGGTGGCTGTAGTGGCTGGGGAAACACTTGGTCTTGATGATCTTAGGGGTCTTTTCCAATTTAAATAATTCCATGATTCTAAGATGCTTACACATAAATGCAAACATCACCATATGAGCTTGTGGCCAACTTACAAACTGTTCACCACCCAAACCCTCACAACCCTCCACACCTCTTTGTGGAGGTCTTGTCAATATAGCTGAAGAGAGGCTTGGCTCATTCTGTACCAGGACTGTGGGTGTCCCAGAGAAACTGAGTCTCTAGCTTGTGGATGTAGAGACCATATGGAAATTCAGTTGTCTGTCATAATCCTTCATGATAGTATCTTTTTTTTTATCCTCCCTCAGTGACTTAAATGCTGTAATCTGGGCTATAGTGTGAGACAGAACTGACCACTGGTGGTTCACATACCTCAGCCTTCCTTATGAAACAGTAAATGGAGGTTGTGGTGGTTTTTCTTTCTCTTTCCTCTTATAACATAGTGTTCTGAGCACATAGGACACATCACAATTTAATGTCCTCCTCTGCAGGAAAGGAATTGTTTTAATTAGTACATCATCAAATATGGCAGCATGGTACTTCCCAAGTGACTTGTTCAAGCTCTTCCCCTCAGCAGTCTCAGCAGCCAGATTTTTGTGTGGAGAGAATAGTTCTGTTCTCCAGAGGTTACCTAAATGTCCTTTAAGGAGAACAACATTCTGCATTTTGAGACAAAACTGAGGATATATTGATAGGATCCATGTAGCACTCCCCCTGGCCTGGAAAGGAGGACAGCACTTAAATAATAGAAAACACCTATGAGGGTAGGGGAGAGAACCAGACTATCCCTCTAGACATGGAGTTATCATGGCAGCTCCATTTCCAGCTACACTTCCTACAGTGCTCTATCCAGAAACAATGCTTTGGCAATATCTATCCACTTAGGAGACTTGGTAGAGGAAAGTTAAAGATAATACTCTCTAAATAAGAGTTCTGTTGGGGCTTACACACATATGAAAATGGTTCTGTGCTGTTTGTGGCGTTTCTGAATATCCCAAGAAGCAGAAATTTACAGGGAATTTCCACATCAAACACAGTCCTCTAGAGACTTCAGGCAGGAGGTGGAAGAACCAGCAGCTAAACAAGGACTGTAAAGATCTTTATTTTGGATTTAAATATCTAGAGTGGCAATTAAAGTACCCAAATGATTTTCTGGATTTTCATCTCAGTGGGCATCGTTCTTTCCAAAGAGGAAAGGAGTTTGATTTAGGGGTGATGGGTCCATTTTAATAATTCAATTACTTGCCTGATGCCTGTGGTGTAAGAGGGACATGTTAAAGAAAACACAGAGACTTGAATCAAATATGTGAAGCAAGAAACTTATGCTAAAGTCTGTACAGTATTTTCTGATAGTAAACCATCAGTGAAAATGGGGGTTTGAAACTCTTCAATGTATACTTCTTGTCAGAATTTTTTGTAACATTTTAAAGTGAAAGGCAGTGGAGACATAAAGCTTGTAAATATTATTTTTAAAAGCATGAATTACAATGTAAATACTTATAATGGAAGGAATGTCTGCAATATAAAATATTTTTGAACTAAAACCTTACCTGATGGGTTTCTCCTGGAATTTCCAAAGGTAACTACCGTTATTTTATTTTATGTTCTTCCTCTGTCACAGCACTAATTGATATTTTAAAACATAAAAGTATTTCTATAATTTCAACCGCCTAATATTTTAGGCCTATTTTATTTTGATTTATTTTCTCTGCTTAATTATAGTGATAATTGTGAGGGATGTTGTTTAGCATTAGCTGACTGAAATACTTCCTTATCTTCTCTAGAACAAATTTAATAAAAGCAAATTGATTGTAGCAATGATTACTTTTTTATTTTTATTTTATTGTATGTGCTTTTAGCAGTAGAAATATCTGAATCAAAATTGAAGCTGTGGTCTTACAAAAGAAACATTTTCCAACTTCATATTTTTCAGAATTTTCATGGAGAATTTTGCAAATATTAATTTTCATTTTGAGCTATAAAACTCGGGAGGGGGAAAAAAGGGAAAGATTATGTGAACTCAGACTTCCATGGGTTGACTAGCTCTGTCGACATCTGACATCATCAGCCACTTCTACCATCTTTCTGGACACTTCTGCCAAATCCCTTCCACTGCTTCAGTGCAGGGAACAGATGTTAGTTACAGGCTCTGTTTCTCTGCTGTTCAATTCTTTACCTAAGTGCATGACCCATTCTTGTTTTCCAAAGATTTGGAGAGTAATTCAGAACAGAAGGGTCCACTGCAGAACGCCAGTCCAGCTCCCTGATTGAAGCCAGGCCAACTTCAGTGTCAGAAGCAGTCGCTCAGGGCCTTTCCCTGATGAGTTTTGAAAGTCTCCAAGGCCCTTCCAGAGTCTGACCTCACTTGTTATGAAGAATTTTTCCCTTATGTTTAATGTGAACTTCCCCAGCTGCAGCTCTCACCAGTTGTATCTTGTCCCTTCAAGGAATACTCCTGGGAGAAGCTGATGCTTTTCTTTGTAGCTGTCCATCCAGTAATGACAAAATAATTCCCCTCAAGACTGTCTTTTCTCCAGGCTGAACAAGCCTAGTTCCTGCTTCTGGTTCTAATTTCATCCTGACCATTCCTTCTCCATTCTTCACTGTAAGGGTGACAGAGAGACTGTGGAGTCTATTCCTCTGGAAACCTTTAAAACCCATGTGGACACAATCCTGTGCAATATGCTCTGGGTGAACCTGCCCTAGCAGTGGGGTTGGACTAGATGATCTCCAGAGGTGCCTTGCAACCCTAACCATTCAGTGATTCTGTAACTTGGATTCTGAATTCCTGGTTTAGCTATTCTCACTCCCCTTCTCTCCTCCTTCTGCCATACCTCCAGCCTGGTTGCCCGTTCAAAACCTCTTCCGTGGGTTTTCTATCTGAAAATGGAAGTCTCTCCTTCACTGGTCTTCAGGACCAGGGACTCCCTTCTCCACTCCTTTCCCTGGGAAAGTCAGTAAACAAGAACAGTGAAGAAGAATCTCTTCTATAGTCACCTTCCAGAATGTTTCTTCATAGATTATACTGCTTATGAACTGGAAAATAATGAAGTCGCCAAATGGTTTGGGTTGTATGGGACCTTAAAGAACACCTAGTTCCAGTCCCCTGCCATGGGCAGGGACACCTTCTGCTAGACCAGGTTGCTCCAAGTTCCATCCCACCTGGCCTTGCACACTTCCATGGATGAGGCAACCAGCACTTCTTTGGAACCTTTGCCAGGGTTTCACCAGCTTCACAGTAAAAAACTTCTTCCTCATCTACATCTCTGCTCTTATTTTAAAGCTGTTCCCCCTTTTCCTATCACTGTCTCCTGTTGCCCTGAAAACTCGGCTTCTGAGCTTGCTGACATGGTTTTCTAAGGACTTTCCCAGGACAGTAACTGTAAATATAGATATGTGTACATTCTTTCTGTTACACGTCTTGTGATGGGCATCTCTCATGGCCAGTGCAGTGGGAAAGTGTTATCCTGACCATCCAATCCCTGGCCGTGGTCAGAAACCTATAAATCCTGGGAGAAGAAATAAACTCTCTCTTCCTTTCACCACACCCCGAGCTGTGTTCGTGTGACCTATTCATCTCCAGCAGAAACAATCTCCCTATGTGAAAAGCCACTCTTCCTCTTTCTTGTAAGCCCCCTTTAGGTATGGAAAGACTGCAATCAGGTCTCCCATTGTCTCCCAAATGTGTGTCTGATGCGACAGCTGCTAGAAATGGACTGGAGGGGGGACTCTGTGGAACTAACTTGGCTCTACAACACAGTAGAACAGCCATGATCAGTAGTTTGGGAGAAAAGAGACTCAGTGTTGCAGGATTGTTCCTTTATATTTGCAAAAATTTTGCTTAATGTCATGTTGCACCAGCCTCCAAATGTCTTTTCTTGTGAAAGAATGTATAGCCTGACAGGTCCTCCTCAGAAAGTTCTTCCATGCATTTTCAGTTTCTTCTTCCTCCCATTTCAGTTTAGCACCATTTCCCTGGTTACTGATACTTTATTTCAGTTTGTTTCTCCACAGGCAAATAAAAGAGTACTGAATGACATGGGGAATAGACAGGGAGAGGAAATGCTTTGAGTTCCCAAAATATTAGAAGGCAATTACTGTCATGTACACTAACCCATCATGGCTCGTTTAGGGCTGAGCAGGGTCCCAGCAGTTATCTGTAGGCAGAGACTGGTACCCTGTGAGGGGGTTAATTTGTCTTGGTTTTGCAGAAAAAAAATCAAGTTTCTGGAAACTGAGACTTGTTTTTCCATGGATGACCAACAAGAATCATGACTTGTTGAGTTCATAGGGACCATCTCTGGGAGTGTTTCTAGTGCTTCCAGTACTTACATCGACTTGATCCCACTAGAGAGGATTGTTTCAGGAAGAAAACAGAGCAAACTGTGGTAGGAAATACTTAAGGGAGATCTATTGATTGTTGCTTGGCAGGGAAAAGAGAAGACTGCAGGGAGACCTCATTGCTGCCTTCCTGTACTTAAAGGGATTTTTAAGGAGGAGAGAGATGGGCTTTTTATATGGGCAGATAGTAACAGGAGAAGGAGCAATGGTTTTAAACTGAAAGAGGCAGGTCTAGATTAAATGTCAGGAAGAAATTCTTCTTTGTGAGGGTGCTGAAGCCCTGGCACGGGTTTCCCAGAGAAGCTGTGGCTGCCCCACCCCTGGAAGTGTTCAAAGCCAGGTTGGATGGAGCCCTGAGTAACCAGGTTTTTAATATGTGGCATCACTGCTCATGGCAGGGGGGTTGGAATGAGATGGTCTCTAAGGTGCTTTCCAGCCCAAACCAGTTTAGGATTCTGTTTCTATTGTCCTGTCCTATGCAAAAAGATGCAGCAGGGAAGCCATTTGTTGCATGTGGCAACTTAAAGAAAACAAATTTTGCATTGACTGCATAAATCCCAAAGGCCCTATTATAGATGCAGATTACAGAATCATAGAAGGATATCCCTTGGTTTAACAGAGGGAGCTCTTTGCATCAACAGAGGTTCTTGTAAGGACTTTATGAAAAAACAATGAGTGAGGGTGTCAGTTTTGGTTGCAAAATTACAGGCTGTATCATGCACACTGTCCTGATTCCACTGGGACAGGGTTCATATTCTGCTTCATTAAACCATGACACCAATCTGCTAGGACAATGGGGCTGACTGGTGGAAAGATGTGTAATGTCTTAGTGATGTCTACCTTTGATGCAGCACCAGGTACTTTGGCATTTTTCTTCCTGCAGACTCAGTAACACACAGGAGAGGCAAGAGGTGGGGCTGTCATCTACATATCCCTGTTTTGAATAATTTTGAACAATGTAATGTAGAGCTCACATTTTCCCTGTTTTCCCTCTCTTTGTAAATTTATTCATATTTTCTTCCCCTCATGCTTCTCATCTCATCCAGAGTAAAAGAATTGGCTTAAGCAGGCTCATACCACTACTTGGTTGCTTATGCTGCTAACAGAAAAATCAAAATGAGCCATGATGCACTTTTCTTCTTCTGATTCCTCCAAAGACTATTTCTGCTCCCAGGGAAGTCAATGGAAGTCTAATTAGTCCCAGATGTTTAGTAATAACAAGCACTTCCTTTTTGTAGAGTAAAACAATAGCAGTGTTAAAACCGTTAATTAAATGGGTTTGGCTCTGTCATCAGGTTATTAACTAATTCTAGTCACAGCAGCCAAGATAATACTGGCCCTCACAGCAGGAGAAATAGTTTTGCCATGCTTAACATAAAAGCACGAACTCAGTCTGTGGCAAATCAGCATCTGGGCATACAGCTTGGCTTACTTTTGAGCTTCCAAATAATCCCTGGGATCACTGCTTGTGCAAGCCTTCTCCTACAGGATTAAGTACATGAGCCATTGGCTTTTGTAGATGTTAGGGCCTATTGCTGCTGATGGTTTGTTCTTAGGATCACAGAAATCACAAAATAGTTTGTTTTGGAAGGGACCTTAGAGGTCATCTTGTTCCAATCCCCTGCTATGGGCAGGGACACCTTCTGTTAGACCAGATTGCTCCAAACCCCATCCAATCTGACCTTGAATACTTCCAGGGATGGGGCAGACACAACTTTTCTGTGTAACCTGTTCCAAATTCTTGCCTACATCTCCAGTGCATCTCCTTATTCTCCATTGGTTGTACTCTATAATATGGAGCAGCTGTCTCTGCTTCAGGACCAGAACACAAAGGTCTAAGGTGGAGTCCAAATACCACAGAAAAATAGGAAGACATTTCTCATTATCTGTGGAGCATTCCAAGCTGGTGCTTTAATATATCCACAGCCTTGTGCTTTTTACAAAATTCAAAGTTGTTTTTATTGTACAAAATTCCACAATGAAAACCACCAGCCAGTTTCACACATAGCCGCTTAAAAATATAATTATGCACCTTTTTGTAGTGTGGTAGTTTTGACATTCACTAGCTAAAGAAACAGAAATGGAGCAGCAATTTGAGTTATTTACCTTGACAGGTTTCAGTTTGAGCACTATTTTTGTTACATGCCTGAGTGGACAGTTCCTGGCATTAACAGAAGACCTGATACAGCTCCTTTTCCAAGCCACCCTGCTGGCAGGTCAGGCTCCCACTCACTGTCATGTTCCCTTCACAGGGATGAATTGTCAGTGAGAGTATGGGACATAACATTGGTCAGTGTCAACTTTTAGCAAAACCAGGCTAGCCATGTTAAACACAGATTGAGGACCTACAGAACTCTTCTTGCAGCACATCCTCTAGTCAATAATATATTTCTGGGGAAAGACAGTAGAAAGTCAGATCTGAGCAATGGCCCAGGACTGTGTTCCCTATGCATTATTTCACACTGGTATCTTAAAAACACCTTTTTGCAGTCTAACCTCCCAGGGCCTTTAAAAATAGATACACTATTCTCCTGCATTGAAATGAAACCATATGCAGTCATTTCCCAACAGTGTTTCTTAGAAATATAATCATTTCAGTTCAGTGTTAGCTGGTTGAAACTCATGCTCCAGGATTTATTTTTTTTTAAAAAAAAGCCTTCACCCCAGAGATGACTTTCTTCACATTAAACTCAGTTAAATATATATTGCACACAAGGGCCAAATTTCTCCTGTTTGAGTTAAACAGTGGATTTGCAAAACATGGCAAATTCTCCTTCCAGTCCCTGCAACCCATACCAATGGTGTAATTCAGGGGCACTTCAAAAGCATTTAAAATCCACAGCTGAAAATCAAAGATGAGAATTTTACCCTTAATTTCTACACACTGTCAGTGTAGCACCTGATTTCTTAATTTTTCAAGGCATTTTGTGTTACTATGCTTTAAACTGATGGGTAAAGTTTTGCCTGCGGAAGCAAAAAAATGAACCCACACCAATGATGATCACAGATAAAACCAACACAAATGTTAATACAATAAGGAAGCTGATTTTCTTCAGATCCTCTTTTTCACAGTCTTCTGGTCTAATGTTCCTGATGTGCATTTCATCCTGGTACCCAAAATTCTGAGTGTGCTGGCACATTAAATGATCCACATTGGAGATCTGGACATTTTTGTTCTGGATCATTGATGAAAGCCAGATGTTTCCACAGCAGCTGAGTGGGTTCCCAGTTAGATACAAGTTTTTAAGTGAATTTTCTAATGCTAAAATATTGCTGTTTTGTAATGTACTGAACTTGTTGTTCCGTAAGTCCAGAACTTCTAGTGGAGAGTCACTGCCCCACCTAGGCAGCCAGTTCAGCTGATTTTCAGAGAGGTTTAAATGTTTAAGGTGACTAAAACAAGGCAAGTCAATATTTAAATCTATCAGGTTATTACCATATAAATCCAAACATTCCAGAGACTTTTCCAGACCTGATAATGCTTTAAGTTCTATTTTCAGTCCAGGGTTCATGGAGAGGTCCAAGACAACCAGAGAAGTCTTGTAGAAGCTGTATGCTGGTAGGATTTTCAGCATGTTGTCAGCTAGCTGCAAGTACTGAAGGGCAGGAGAATTGACAAATGATACACAACCACTTTCCTCCCCAGCAAGTCTTTGTTTAGCTAATCCTGAGTACATGCTGCAAAGGCTGATATTATTGCCCTGTAGATTAAGCAGTCCAAGGCTAGGAAGATTTGAGAAGATGTCAAACTGCAGGGTTTGAAGATAGTTGTTTTGAATATAGAGCTCCTTCAAATTTGACAATGCATCAGCATCAAGGAGAAGGTTCTGTAAAGCATTGTAGCTCAAGTCAAGGACAGTTAAAGAGATTAATGCACTGTCATAACTTACTGCAAATGCCTGGAGACAGTTTTTACTGAGATTAAGGGTGTGAAGGGACAACATTGATTCAAAGAACTCATCTGGGATGGACTTGATTTCATTATAACTTACATCTAAATATTCAAGCTGGGATAAATAAAGAGAACTTTTGTTTCTACTTTGCTTCTGATCAAAAATATGGAAAGAAGCATTTAGCCATTCATTTTTCACATAGTCCATTTTATTATGAGGGGATTCAGCAGTGAGCTGGATTAAATTCTTTGATAAATTCAGAGTTACCAGCTTATTTACCCGAGGGAACACTGGGAAGTGAAACAGTTTGTTTTCACTCAGATCCAAACACCTTAAGCTATATTCATCATCTGATTTTGTGGTGTGGAAGGTCTCAATGCTGTTTCTGCTAAGGTCAAGTATCTCCAGCTGCCTGAGGTTAAAATCAGAGATGCAAGTAATTGAATTCTTTGAGAGATTGAGTTTGGACAGGCTCACTAGGGTCTCAAAAGCACCTTCTTCTATTTCCATGATGATGTTGCTCTGAAGATCTATCTCCACAAGATTGGGAGACCCCTGAAACATCTTTTGTGAGATCATTATAATACTGTTGTCTGCCAAGGAAAGATATTGCAGTGCTGGAGCTTCTTTAATGAAATGCTCAGCCATCCCATTGTACAGACTGTTGTGGGACAAGTCCAATATTTCCACCTTGGGTAAGAGTCCAATCCCATCTGTGCCATTTTGAGCAAGCTCATATAAGTGATTGTTGGCTAAATTTATTTCCAGCAAACTCTTCATCTGTGCAAAGACTCCAGGCATGATGAAACTTATCTGGTTAGAGCTTAAATCCAGGCACTGAAGGGAAGTGTAAAGTGATAATGACATTTCAGGAATGCTTTGAATCAGATTTCCCGACAGATCTATTTTGTTTACATTTGGATGGAGCTCACGAGGGATTTGGTGGAGATCTTTGTTGTGACAAAATGCCTGAGAGTTTGCCTGCCAGAAAAAGAGAGAAAAGGAGTTGTCACATGACAAATGGAAAACGTCTTTGCATTAAATATAAGAAAAATAACATTCAGCATCCAGACAGATACTGCTTCTGAAACACTGATCACTTTTTCTGAGCATTCAGACAGCAAGAGCAACAATCCCAATTAGCTTATTTTCAGCTAACAGCACTCATTTCATTTTAAAGAGATTTCTGACTTCAAACAGTAGACTTTAATCTGCATGTGATACTTACTAAAAGTTCTCCTTTTTGTACCTTTCTCCTGGACTCATTTGAACAGTCCCAAGTTTTTCTGCAGTCAAGCACTGTTTCCTCATTTTTGTGTTTAATGATGTTTAGATGTTTAATTTTCTCACTTTCAGCACTGTATTAGATTTTGTAGACTCAGCTTGCAGTAGAAAGCAATATTTGGAAGAGCTTCACTCTGCTGGCAACATGGGTTCCAGAGCAAGGAGGTATAAAGGTATAAAAACCTATAAGGGTCCTATAGCACAAACCCTGTCTCTCCTTCATAGACAAGTGCAAGTGCTCATCTAAACTCTAGATTTACACAAGCTGCTCCATAGTGCTTCCCATGACACATTTTTCCCAAAGATCCCTAGTACATTGGCTATTAAAACCTAAACCCCTTTCTTTTTTCCCTCCAACTCACCCAAATCCCTTGCAGCTAAAAAAAAAAAAAAAAAAAAAAAGAAATTTTCTTGCTTCTCCCTGAAAATATTTCTTTCCTGCAAGGTCACTGTATACTTCCTCATTTTGAGTAAAATTATGCTCAAAGTTGGCCTTATTTCCAAGGCATGAATAGCAGAGCAGGAAACCTCTTCTTACTTATTTGTATCTTCTTACTTATTTGTGGAAGAGGAAGAAGCCAGGAGGATACAAAAATCTAGAGTGAAAAAGCAGAAACTGCTTTGCATCCTAAGGCAGATGCCAAGTTTCTTCTCACACTTTCAGCCAGATCCCAGCAAGTGCTGAGCACCCTCTATTTCCCCTGGCACCTAGAACCTTACCAAAGTCCTGATGCAACTCCTGTCAATGCCAACAATCTGCTTTTCACTGGAGTTGATGGGGGAGAGGTCAGACACTGTTCCCCATGTATCTTAAATGATTTGGCTTTTAATTTGCATCCACAGAACCCTCCCAGTAATAAAAGAGACTAATAAAACCTACACCTCCCACTGCCTGCCATTTGTTCCCATAACATTTCCCCTCTCATTTTTCTTTTTAAACTTTCCTTCCTTTTCACTGACTATTTTGATTCTCACTAAAGTTCTTATCTTGTCTCTTCTGCACCATATTTTCTCCCCCAGGGCTCAAACTGCACAAATTTCACTCTCATCAGCAGTAGGAAAAAAAAAAGGAAAAGATGAAGCAGGTCTCTGTGGGATGAAGCAAACAGCATCTCTCCTCTCACCCCTTAGTCCAATTGGCTGGTAGCCTGAGACTGGAAAAGAGGTTTTTGTCAGCCTCATGTTCTGACTTCATCTTGTCTGCCAGTGCTGCCATCAGTTTGTTTCAAGTCCATTGTCAAGAAGTACTGGAGGGTGAAGACCA
This sequence comes from Parus major, assembly GCF_001522545.3. Classification (NCBI taxonomy): domain Eukaryota; kingdom Metazoa; phylum Chordata; class Aves; order Passeriformes; family Paridae; genus Parus; species Parus major. The sequence goes on from NC_031768.1 coordinate 102,035,765, forward strand.
CTTGGTCCCATTAAGATGCTGGCAAAAAAAAAATGACCCAACAGCTCAAAATCTGGGCATCATTTGGTTTCTAACTCCAGTTCTTCACTGCTTAGCACTGGGTGGAAGTTGTCAGCTGCCTCTGTAAGAGGCCTACAAAAAGAAGTTGGATTCAAACCTGCCCTTGATTTCTCCTTTATCAATTCATGAACATTTGAACCAAAAATCTGGGCTGGAGCCACTTTGCACTGACCTTGGATGTGTGGCACTGACTTACACTTGAATGGTGTCCCTGCCCATTCTTAGAAGAGCTACCCAGGTAGAGGCTGAGTTACACAATCAAACCTTATCATTTTGGCCAGGTACCACACATCAGCTGACCTATGACATCTGGTTAAGCATCTGTCCTTGCATCACCTCAAAGCAAAGAAAAATAGAATTTCCTAAAATCCCTTCCCTTCTATAAATTTTTTGAAATCTCCTCCTTTGCCAATTAACATGAATTAGCAAAATCATCTTTTTTGGGGAGGTAAAATATGATACAGTTGAAGCTTTGCCTATCCTTGGAAAATAATGTGAGGAAGAACATCCTGACATTTGTTGTCTCACAAACTGATAGATGTGCCAGAACTGGTATCATCAGTTCAGTTCACCCCCATGTCAGGGGTCTGGTAGGGACTGCTTACTTCCTAAAACCTCTTCACTGAGAATTTAATTCAGCAACAGAATCATCAGTGGTGACTCAGAAAGCAGCACAGGTTTCTGACTCATGCCTCTTCAATGAGATTTGAGATTAAAGTTTCCATTTCTGAGCCTCTGCTCTTCTGAAGGTGTCACCACAGGGAAAGTACTGTTTAAAACAGTGAGGCTGTGAAGCAGTGCAGGACTGTCAATGGGCAGCTAACCAGCTAATCCAGCAGCTCCTTCTTTCTTTGAGCTGTGTTTGGACCTACATCAAATGCCCACTGAAGGAAGGCAATCAGCATGGGCATTAGCAAGGCTGAGCTGTTGATTTACACCAGATGAGCATCCTGGCTCCTGCCTGCAGCATGTTTTCTGTCAGGGTTGACTTCATCCCGGCCTAGTTGTGTCGTTGGCTTGATGAAATAAGTTTACAGTGGAGTAGTGCAAGCAAGCATGTGTTTAGTTCTCAGCCATCAGCCTGGTCTGAAACAGGATGAAACTATGTGGATTATTGCATGTCTCCCCCAGCCTTTGTGTGACTATGACATGAGACCCAGGCTGTCCTGTTTACTGTGGCTCCATCAGTGTTCCCTCTCCAGCCAAGGAGCTGAGCTACCCAGTCACCTTCCCAAGATCTTTTTATATATACACTAGGTCTTAATTTCTCTGGAATTCAGGAAGTGCAGCAATATGGCAGGGTGGACAGGAATGGAAAGAGTCCCACAAGGGAGATGTGTACAGCTAGCAAATTATTTTTTCCCTATTTTGGAAATTCTTGAGGATTTGTGCTGAACAGCTTCAATGTTCAAGGGGGAAAAAAGTATTTTTAAACATCCTAGTACAGTCAGAAGCTCTTGGGGAGGGGAGGGAGAAAATTCAGCTGCAAATAACATTTATAATATTGTACCAGGTTCTTGTGAAAATTCAAGGAGCAGATTTTGTACTGGAGCAAGAGTCTTTGTCATTTCTCTTTGCTCCAAAAGAAGTCAGGTAGTCATTTCTTCCCTGGCAGGAATGTTGTGTCAGGGCAGAGGAGGTCACTTTACTTGTTATTACAAAAGAGCTAGTATAGAAGTATTTCACAGAAGATGCTTTAATTAAAGCACAAAGAACAACTGAGACAAAGGACAACATTTTAAGTCCAAGTTCTTTCTCTGTCTTAACCACAGAAATCCTGTACAATCTTAGGGAAATCAAGTCAAATTTCTTTTAACCAGCTCCTCCTTAGGAAAACATCTGAGATAATGACCCTTTTTTGCCCGACCCTTCCCCCCTCCCCTTTGTGTGCTACTACAACAAGGACACAGCCTGATGACAGACTGCTCAGCATCCCCTAAACCTGCAAATCCCACCTCTGCCATGACAGGAACCCTGGTCATGGGGATTTCCCTTCTCAGGGGCTGTAGCTGCTTGTGCAGTGCCTGTAAGGAGGGGGTCCCGACCTCACTCAGGATCTCAAGGGGTCTAAGTAGAGAGACAGCCTTACCATTTCACAGGATGTCCCCTCTGAAAGTTGGTAGTTAGAGATTTCTTTGTTCACCACTGCCAGGAAGAAGATAATGTACAGTTTCATGGCTCTGTGGGTAAAAATAATTACAGTTAGATTTCATATGGGACACAGTGGTCAGCACAGGCAAAAGTTGGCATTGGGTCATCATCTAACATGGAGAAGGACACAAGCAGTGCAATAAATTAAGCCATCTCTGAACATACAGCACTAGTAACCCACCTGTGTAGCTCTGCATCCCTTTCAGCCTGGTGGAAAGAGATCTATATGAGGACTTGAAGGTCCAAGGCATTTCATGGGTTTTCCCCAGTGTGATTTCAGCTGCTGCCTAAATTATATCCAGGACACTCAACAAAGTCCAGATGTTCAAGCTGGGCAGGGTGTCTGGCCTCTTGGAGAAAGAAAACTTCTGAAGACCAAGTTATCTTCACCCTCCCCATAGACACAGCACAGGTGCTTTCAGCTGGGCTGAAGTTTTGGGTGCCATGTCCTGAGCAAAGCAAATGGGTGACGCTCAGAAACAACCACAAGTGGGAACAGTTTTCATTTCCACCCACAACATTTTATACTCCTCTTATCCCAGAGTGCCAAAGAGCTTTTACATGTATATCCTTGTTAAGTTAATGCAAACAGCTTAAGGAGTGGACTGAGATTTTTCATTTTACACATTCCAGGTAGGGACAGGCTTTTAAATACACTTTCAGGAGATTGTAGAACCGTGTGTTCCACAGAATCACAGAATACGTAAAGCTGGAAGGAATCCATAAAGACAATTTGGTCCAACCCCTGGTCCTGCACAGCACCATCCCCAAGAGTCACAGCCTGTGTCCAAGAGTATTCTCCAAATCCTTCTTGAACTCTCTCAGGCTTGGGTTGTAAGGGACCTTTAAAAGTCATCTGGCAATCCCCCTGCCATGGACAAGGACAGATGCTTTACAAAGAGGCAGATATAAAATAGAATGGATTTGTGTGAAACAGAGAATTTGTAAGAGTTTAACTGTTTGAAAAGCACTCCATAAAAGAGCAGAGAATTGCAAAAGGAGCAACCAGCGCTGGGAGGCCTGTCACTGGACAATGGGGAAAAACAGAACCAAAGCCAAAGGCAAATACTCCTGCTTCAAAAAGCTCCAAAGGCAACCCCAGTCCCATGCACAAGCCACTGTCATCAATGTACTGTTGCTCAGTGTCTTCCACCCACAGAGCACTGAAAAGTTGGAAACAAAAGAGGCTGGATCATTCTCAGATGATGGAGATTCCTCTGCTTAGTCACTTTGATGGATGCAGCTGATGGCCCTTCACAGCACTGACAGTCACTGAACAGCCAACAAGTTCCTGATGGCAACCTGCCCATTCCCAACCAGAGAACAGAGCTGTATTCTAGGAATAGATAAACTGGGGAGGATTAGACCACAGCTGCTCTGTGTATAGACTGCATATTCCTTCCATTTCACAAGAAAACCTCATGATGGATGATGCACTGTGACCCCAAGGAACGGGTCTCAGTAACGGGATCAGAAGTTCTTCCTCATTAAAACCAAACCAAGGATGTTAATTCTCTACCATTGAATCAGTGTTGGCAAAATATGCTGAAATCATCCAATGGAAAGAGGAATTGCTGATATCACCCTCTATAATGTTTCTGTTCTCTCCTTCTGTTCTTCATTCCCCATGCTTAGAGCAGCTGAGAAATCTATTTTTGAGTATTAGTTTGCTGAGGTGGTAATAAAAGACAAACATACCAATGATTACAAGGCTTTTCTCTGAGCCCTCAAAGGGAAATCCTTTCTGTTCAGACACAATGAATTAAGCTGAGGATATTACCCACAACAGGGCACCACCCTGGGGACAGCACGTGGCCCATGTTCTCTGCAATGTCTTCCCTTGTCACACTGTCAGTGAATAAAAAGGTCTCTTTGCCTTTTACATAATACACCTAACACAATCCAGGGTCTTAGCATACTTTGAAACTTACTAAATTTTAAGTTTATAAAGTAACTGGGAAATTGATGCATTTGAACACAAAAAAAAATGATGTAATGGTTTGCTGTGTCAGGCAAATCTGTAATAAGCAAGGATGCTGTCCCTCAAGGTGTTTCTAAGATGCCTGTCACATCCTGAAGCTCATCAGGATGAGGATGGGGTGGTCTCTTCCAGCATAAGACAACATGGACTGTCCTCACAGAGCCACTTAGTTTTGAAAAGCCATCTAAGACCATCAACTCCAAGTGTTCCCCCACCACAGCCAAGGCCACCACTATCCCATGTCCCAAGTGCCACATCCACACGTCTGTTAAATCCCTACAGGGATGGTGCCTCCACCACTGCCCTGGCTTTAGTTAAAGTCTGTGTCAGTGCTTAACAACCATTATGGTGAAGAATTTTTTCCTAATATCCAAACTGGACCTCCCCTGGCACAACCTGAAGCTACTTCCTCTTCAGCTGTCATGGTAGATGCTCATGGAGATTCCCTTCCTAGGGTAGCTTTCAGTTCAGCTCTCCAGCTCAGGAGCTTTTCCTGCCTAGCTTTTCTCTGAACCTTTAGATCTTTCTCAGCAACCTCTAGTGTGACACATTAGTGCATCCCCCTCTTTTCTAGCCTCTGGGCAGGTTTTAGCATACCCACACCCTCTCCCAATGCCAAGCTCAGGGTTACAGGACACCCATTCCCTTGGTATGAGAGAGGATGTCTACTCACACTAAACCCTTCCTGCTGGCATTGATCTCTCTATCCATGGCTTACAAAAACAGTTTGGGAGCAGCAGTAGAAACAACTCAACTTAAAGGAGCTTTTATTGCTTTGAGGCTTCCCCAGAGTTGAAGCAGCTTCGTGATCAGTGCCAGCTTGCTCCCTCTGGAAGCTGTGATAGAAACCCCTGCATAACTCAGAGCAGGACTGAGCTCTGAACCCTGTTTAAATCCACAGCTTTCCATCACAGCACTTCAAAATCATCCAGTGCCAACCCCAGGTGAAAAATACAGGTGGTTTAAGTCCACATCATCCCCAAGGAGTATTAGTAAGTCAGTCAAATAATTCTAGAAAAAGTGTACCCTAACCATGGCAGTATGTCCACTTAGGAAAGGCAGAGAAGGCAGACAAGACCAGTAATTCTCCTCAGTACACATTTCAAACCATGGAATAATAACAATTTATTCCCAGTTTCCACTTCAGAACAATGTTTGCCTCCATCTCTATCACAACATTAATCCTGAAACTACTTCACAGATGTTTGCAGCTAATAAAAGCTGCACTTTCCAGATTTTCCCCAAACATAATTTTTGTTACTGCTTAGACAAGTAACAGAGATGCTCTCCTGTACCAAGGAAAGTTAAATACAAGACAGCACACAGAACAAAAACCACACTCCCCAGGGTCTGATCCTTTTCCACACAAGACTCTTTCCTGTTAAGTTAGAGCCTTCAGGGGTAAAAAGAGAGACTATTCCACATTTACCTTGTTTCAAGGGTTTCTTTCATCCCAAACACTGCTTATCATCTCTTTAAAAAGCATATCCAGCTCTTTGAAATTGATTCAGTCCTGGTATCGAAGCAATTATTCTTCAGCTTCATGTTCACCCATTCAGGACACCTAGATGCTCACTCATAACTTCAGAATGAAGGCATTTTCAGGGACAGTGTCTGCTTTAAATTATGTTGTTTGTCTTCCTCTCCACCCCTCCCTAGGCTCTTGCTGGGTCCTAGCCCAGCTGTGCTCTGGACAGAGTCAGCTACTGTGCAATGTCCTGAAGCCCTTCCTTGGGGCAGCCAGAGAAACTGTCAGGGTTTGCTCAGGAGAATAAGTAACTTACTGGCCATGCCATTGTTTGGCTGTGTGTGTGGGGCATGACAGTGTGTTTATTTTGGGGTTTTGTGTCTGCAAGTTAAATTCCTGAAGGGTTATAGCCCTCTGCACCTAAATCTGTCTCTGCACCTTTAGGGAAACAGTCTTGAGGATTAAATATTTAAAATTCACGGCTGATAAATATAAACCCCAGAATCTGTAAACCTGTTCTGGAAGAAATAACTTTTCTTTTTGCAGTCATCCACTAATGAGAGTGTGACTACAGTCTTCTGGCAGGATATAGGTCCATTGTTGGCTACAACACCCTTGATTATTTTCATGGCATGAGGCAGGAATTAGGGATAAAGGCTTCCATAAAGGCATTTTCAGATGAGCTGCTGAATATTTTGGCTATAAGTACATATTGCTGCTTATACTGTATCTGCTGGGATCCAGTATATATCTGGTATATATCTGGCAGCAAACAGTTTCAAAGACTCCAAAGCATTTGGCTGATTTCCTGAATTTTCAATATTTTTGTCTTTGGGCTACCCAGCAGTTTACACCTTAAAGTGGTGGTGAAACATGAGCATGGTATGGGTTTAGTAAGACACTTCTGCAGGGCAAGTGTCACCTGCATCAGTCAGAGACTGGGTCATAGAATCAGAGAATAGCCCAGTTTGAAAGAGACAATGAAGATAGTCCAACCCTCCTGCCATAGGCAGGGACACTTTCCACTAGACCAGGCTGCTCAAAGCCCTAGCCATCCTCATCTCCATCACACAGATTGAAGAAACAAGCTTTTTTTGCCCACAAAATAGCAAGGGCTGTCCCATCCCAGCAATGCCAAAGGGTTTGCACCTGCAGCTCTGTGAAATCCTGTCATTTTCCAGCGTCTCAGCAGTCACTACCGGCTCAATGTCTGTCAATGCCAGTTGAATTTCATCCTCTGTCACCTGAAGTGAGGGACACCTTATCAGACCTCTCCTCTCCTCCAAACCCTTTCCCCAGCATGGCACAGAGCAAGAAGGAAAAGCAAACCCTAGCTGCTGGCCCTTACCAATTACTCTGTAAACTGCTGCAGGTTTCCAGGGGCTTTGGAGGAACAAGATAATATCTTGACAAGTTTGTGTCTTGAGTCTCCAGGCCTTTTGGAGTCTGTCCATCCATAATTCTGCTGCTTTCTAAAGCACTGCTTTTGTTTGAATCCTGTGTCCTCTATGAATCAAACTCTCTAGAGAAGTAAATAAAGCAAGTTCCTGCCTTAGAAAGGGGATCTGAACTGTAAATGCAGGAGTAGAACAAGTCTTGCTCCCTTTTGGCTGGAATAACTCTCTGGTGAATCATCCCACAGGGGAGCTGCAGACAGCATTAATATTAACTCTATTAAAAAGAATAGCTAATGCCATCCTGAACCACAGACTTTGAGAAGGGGGCACAGCTCCAGCTTCTGACACTCTACAACATATCCAGAAACTGATTATCCTGGTTTATTTTGCTCCTACAATCTGCACTGCACTTGGCATCTCACACACAGATGCAGCTCCTATTCTTTCTGGTGTCAAGTCCACAGAACAAAATAGAGATTCCTCCATCTCCTGTAAACCCAACAAGGCTTTTCTCCTGTCTTTTGAAGCTGCTGCCTTCCTTCTTTCTCTTTCTGTCCTCTCCCCATAGGAATCTTTATCAGATGTTCAGCCAACAGCATTTCCCCACCAAAAATTAACATTTCCAATTATTGAGGTTTTATCCAGATTCCCTATTTTATTCACCCTTTTTCACCCTACTCTCTCCAGGAAAGAAAATGTAAATGAACAAGAACTGAATGAAACCCACAAGCCTGGAGAATTTGTGTGAGAGGGGATGGGGAAAGGGACAGAGGAAGATGGAAAAATGAAAACTCTTATATCAGCAAAAAGTGACATGTACTGGCATTTCCAGATTAAACTACCTAAGGAAGAAATACTCTTCCTGGAGAACAAAATTCAGATTCAGGAACCAGACCAGACTATTTTCTTACCAGTTCATAAAATCTGTTTTTAATTCAGCAATATTATTTTTTATAGACAGTGTGGTCAATATTTGGGAAAAAGTGCACTCATTTTATAAGATCCAGTAGGAGACAAAATGAGGTGAGGAAAATGATTTCTGATAGATTTTATTTACATAATACTGATATCAATCCTTGAATCCACCCATAATTGTATTAGTAAAAGGCCAAGCACTGATACAGTCACTAAGGTGTTTATTTTTAAGTATAAATTAATATATCTTAGTAAAAACCCCAAATTATCACTGCAAAGCCAAATTATTGCTTCTATTTAAGGGAAGCATATTTGTCTTTTATCAAAAATATTTTTATCCAAATTACAACTGGGCTCAGCCTTAGAAAACTTCCTGTGATTTTTATACAAACCATGATTTTCTAAAACTTTACTACTTCCAAATATTGTCCAAACATTCATTCTCTTGATAACAGTCCAGATGCAGCCATGCCATCTCAGTAAATCATCGTTCACCCAAGGTGACATTCAAGCTGTCAGCATCTTAAGAGCAGCAAAATAACCCTGCCATCTCATACCTCGTGCTCCAACAGGGAGAGCTCAATGACAGTACTGACAGGAGGAAAAACAGACAAGCCAAACAACATTTTGCCTATTTTACCCAGGGACTGTGTGATTTTCCCAAGGCTATATTAGGATTCAGTGTTGGAAAGATGGGTGAGTGGCATTTAATTAGTGTACAATGCTGATCTCTGCAGCACAACTAGTTCAGAAGGCTATAATGCAGTAACACCATAAATAGACCGAGGTCCTGTGAAGAAAAAAAAACAATCATCTCCCCATTTTCAATTCCTGCAAACATGCAGAGCAGCAACAAATACAGTACATGAAAATTGTACTGTTATAAACTAACTGGCGCCTCCTTAATATAAATGATCTAACTTATATAGTGCAAGTCCCTGATGGATTAAATATACAACTGGGTGGATAGAGCCATCTACACAGCATGTTTAGCCAGTTCCTCAGCCCATTCATAAACACAGAACATTTTATTTATACAGTACCTTCCTCATCTGTGTTAGTTTTAAAGGCTGTAGCCCAGTCACCAGAGCCCTCATCTCTCCCACAGTTAAAAGTGCAAGTTTCCAGCAGGCTCCTGGGTTCTCACACATTTCCACATACCTGCTTTGTGGCTGGAGGAGGAGGAGGAAGTTTTTCTCTGCTTGCAGCTTTTTTTTCCCCTGACTCTCCCAGCAGCCTTTCCAGCGCAAGCCGAGGAAGAGTTTCCTTGGGGAAGTCGTACCTCTGTTGCATGCCAGCTGACTAAAACTCTGCGAGCACTGAGAGAAGTTTGAAGTCACAGGGAAAAAAAAATACTCCCCATAGACTAGTCCTTGAATTCATTCCTTTGCAGTCATAAGCTCTTATATATTCCCAGGCACCCCAGAGCACATGAATACATACCTCTGTAATACTTTTTAAATATCTGTGTCCTCTGTGCTTCTCTTTATTTTCCATTTTGTTCATTCAGCCTTGGCTTATTTCCTGCAGTTTCTCAGCTGGTAATTATTGTCCTCTCGTATTGACATATGAAACAGTCTGTGAATACCACGAAAAATCCCCTCCACACGCTTTGGGGACACGTGCTTTTCTCTGAAGTCATCCGTGCCTGTCCCACAGCTGTCAGTCCGGAGATTCCCAGGGGTTGGAGTAAATCAGGGGCACTGAGCTGGATGCAAACCTTACATTTCAAGCCCATGCAGGATGGGGTGTGTAGGAAAAGGGTGTTTGGGAGTAGGGCGAGCACATCATGTTTGGTGTCCTAACAGGTCATTTGTGTCTTCATGGCACAGCAGTGGGATGGCTGAACACAGCCTTGGGGGAAAGGATAAATTCAATTTAATGCTTGAATGGTAATAACATAAATACCTTCTAAGAAGGGCTGTGGGATGAATTTTGCTTTCTTTACTTTGTGTGTGAAGCTCTCTTTTATTTCAGATGCTTTTGTGTAAGTTGGTGGGGGACATGCACATTGTCTGTGTTGTCTTCATCTGCTTACATGTGCCCTGATATCTGGTCTCTGCATGTTTGTTTGCAGCACTGTAAACTTCTGTCAGGGTTTTGCCAGCTCTTCAGTGGATGTCCTAGGACCAAACTGAGCCTTGTCTTCACCAGCCAGGCTAAGACCTCCCCTGGGCCACCCAGCTGGGGAGCTCCCACAGGCACCAGGGATCAAAGAAAACAAACCAGGGATTGCTGCAAACCTCCTACCTTCTCCCTTGCATGTACAGGGAACAGCTCAACTGAGTGATCTCCCTCAGAGGAGAGGTTTTCCTTCAGCATCATGTGTTTTATCCCCTTTTCACTTAGATATGCAACAATGGCCAAGAATTTTCACCCCAAAAAAATGAGGTGCTGGCTCCCTTCTCCCAGACAACATCAATTCTGTCCTGATCTCCCAGATATGCTTATTAAAATCAGCTGAAAACGATGTCCTTTTATACCATGTGCCAAACAGCTCTGTGAATTCTGATAAACATTTGCAGGCTTCAGCTTTTGCTTCTCTGTGACAGGTTCGTTCTCTGTAGCACACCAGGCCCTCTGAGTCAGAGTTACTTCAGAAATGCACCATACTGGGAGATTCAAGATGAAAACATCTACAGATGTGAAAAAATATGGTTTGTTAAATATCTCAGTAAATACAGTTTGCTGTATTTATATTTTATATATGTATTTATATTTATATTTTATATTGCAAATACAGATTGTAATAAGACTAATCAATTTAATAGCAACATGTACATAACGGTAACAAAGGAAACAACAATGGTTTTATTACTGCCTTGGCTATTGCCTATATACAGCTACACCTGTATTTGCATTGTTGTTGTTACTATTATAATTATGGGCCTAAACTCACCTCATAGCCCACAAAAGCTTATTCGGATGGATTGACAAAGGAATTTCACCATGGAACAAGCACATATTGTACCCCTCCTGTCACCACAGGACAACCTGATGGCCATCTTGATGTCTCAGTAGCCAAGCCTGGAGGATCACTGTGGACCTGCTGCTTAGAGATGGAGATCCAGTTGTATTTCCCAAGTGATGCGTGGCTAGCTAATAGGAAAAACCTCCATCACAGAAAGGACAGGAAGTCTCCCAACATGAAATTTCAGACTAAATGGAAGTAGCAGGAATAATTCCCACAGACCCTGCTGCTGTTAGACTCCATCTCTGGGGTGTGGGCAGCAGAAACTTGGGTCAGTCTATGGTTTATTCCCAGTGACACCTAAGTGGCTTTTCCAGTTACATCTCTCCCACTAAAGATATCTCTCCCAGGGAGTGATCCCTGGCCTGACCCACACAAACCTAGCCCTTCTCTAAGGGAAGTTGGACATTTCCAGGTGTGTAACACTCACTTATCTACCTCTGGATGGTGACCCCACTACCCTGAGATCATTGTTTCACTTTCTTTTAGAGTGCCCTGAGTAAGGTGGGAACAGTGTGCAAAGCTGCTCTAGAACAGTGTGGGAGGACTGTTCAGAGCAGAAGCAGCCAGCATCATCCAGGCCTTAAAGAAAACCCAAGGACTACACACAGCTTGAAGGGAACAATCTGGTTTGGAGGGGAAGGGTGCCCATGAAAGACCTCACTCTCAATGTGGTTGATGTGAGGAGCTGGGTTATCTGACAGGATTGATGTACCCATGCATACCCCATGAAAGAACCTGAGGACTCTAAGAGGGACACCACACCCTGCAGACTTGTAGGATCCTGCCTCCAAAACTGCTTGGAAGCACCAGTCCTGCAATAATTTCTGTTGGTACCTGCCATGCACAAATCCTACATTCTTCTGTACTAGGACAGGAGGACGTGGCAATTGGCAGACACCACTTCAAAACAAAAAGCACACAGGCCAGTGCTGGTCACACAAAGTCAATCTTTACCTTCTCCTCACCCTCCAAGTCTCATGGATTCCCACTCTTCCACAGTAGAAGTGAATGGGCTTGGTTGGTGGGGATGGCATGAAGGCAAGCAGAAGTGCATGAAGAGAAAACAAAATTTCCAGCTGCTGAGATACTTCAAGACATCACTGCCCCTATAAGTATCATTATCTTGAACTGATGTTAACCCACTTGCTTTCTAGAAATTACATTAAAAAGAAAAAAAAAAGATAAAGATAAGACCAAAGAAAGAAGACAAGAATAAAAGAACTGGCAGTTTTTAATCATTTACAAAAGATTAGAGTTTGACCATGTGCTCACCTCACTCTTGAAATAGATTCTGTCATGTCAACAGGATGCCCAACTCTAATTATAAATTATATTTCCTAAGACTAAACAAAGTATAATATTTATGCTCCATTTCCTCCTGCTCTGCTTATAGCTTGTTGTTAAAAAAAAAAACAAACATGAGGAACAAGAGGTCCAAGGGCTTTGCTTTGGCCCCATTTTGTATTCCAGTTGGTGTTAAGGCAAGTTTGACGCTGGGAATGTGATGATGCGTCACATGCTGGAATTTTGGCTTGTCTTGGTGCTGCTGCTGATGGAGAGCAGAACAGGGAAGCTGTCCTGGTCAGCTGTGATTCCTGTCCCATATCAGTGTCATCATATGGTGCCTACAGCCCTCGGGTACTGTCTTCAGCTGAACTCGAAGATGAAGCTGCTCTTGGCATCTCCCTGGACTACGCTTGGCTCAGTTCCCCGTGGTCCCAGACATAATTTTCCTCAGGTCCACCTCACCTCAGGCCATGAAGACATTGGCCTTGCAAGATGCAGACAGCTCCGTGTACAACTGCAAAAGAGACAATACCTTAGCTAGCTCCAAATCAGCTATCAGCGACCTCTGAAATTCATCCCAAAAGCATGGTAAAAGATGCATGTCCAGTTCTCCTGGGACCCTTCACACTCACCCAGACAGATATGACCAGCTGTCAAGCAGTCAGCTGCACCCATGTTATAAATCAGTGATTTGAAGGATGAGCACAGTCTTGGGCGTAGCCCTGGCTCATCTTGTCACTCTTAGGTGACAGAGTCCCCAAGCACTGCTTGATACCTTGGTGGGCAATGACAAAAAATTGAGCAAGAACGTAAAGTTCACAGTGATCAAGACATTTGTGGAGTGCTTTGGAATATTGTGCATTACTTGGTGTGGCAGATATTGTGGAAACTCCGGGTGTAAGTCGGTACTACTGCAGGATAAAGATGAGGTGGCTTTGGTGATGTCTTCTGCAGACTGAGAGACCACAGAAGATAATAAAAATAAGTTGTGACAGAAACATCTCCCCAGATGTAGGGATTGCTGGGGCATGCAGCAGTGAGGCAGTAAGGAAAAAAGGAGAGGGAAAACACGAGGGCAAAACTTCCAGACAAGCAAACTCATATCACGGGAGTTTCAGTCCCATAATTTTTGAAGGGTTGAAATGGGGAACATGGAATTTGCATGTGAATTATGAGGGGCCAAAACTGTCTCCAGGGCCCTCTGGTTTTATTTTTCATCCCCTGTGCACCTCAGACATATACCATTGCCCAGCAAGACTTTGAGGTATGGTTTGCAAGCAGAGTTGCCAGCTGAATGTCTCAAGAAGATGGAAATAAGGACAGAGAGCTCCTGCCTTGTTTGCACTTGCCTGCCAGCTCAGATGGCTGGACACAGCCTGCATCCAACCCAGATTTCAGGTGTTTCTGTCCATTACTATCTGCCCACCACTTTTTCTGTCCACTACTATCTCCAGGGCCGTCTTCTAGCCTGTATTTGAACATCCCAAAGCTTAGTGAGCAGATTTGGGAAACTGTGCTCCATGGGACAAACCTGGTTTATCTTGAAATGCACATCAGAAGAGACTGATGTGGTTTCTATTGCAAATATTTCTCATAACTCTGCTCTACCACTGCAATAACAGGAGGATCTATGAATCAGGTGGTGCCAAACAAGCAGCAGAACAGTTTTCTCTGTTGTCTGTGCTAATGGGGTTACAGATTGCGTTTCATAAACCTCCTGCTACATTTAAAGAGTGATTTTCATCCATTCTTCCTTCACTTGGTTTCTTTTTGGGTGAGGGAATGAATGTCATTCATGCCTGGCATTTTCAGTCCCTGCTACTGACTCAGACCTTATGAAAATCAGTTTAAACTATCAAACAACATTGAAGTAATAAACTTCCCCTTTTTGTTGCTTCCTTTTGCTCATCCCCATCCTTCCCATCTCTTTATTTTGGCTAGGTGATATATTACTGGAGGGAGGCTATAGTGAAAGGATTACTGTCATTCTAAGTACAAGGCCTTGAAGCTGATGATGACACAGGTAATTTTCAGATCATGCAGAACAGGATATCACCTCAGTTGGATGAGAGTGTGATTTTGCTCCTTCCATGTTGTTTTTTTTAGACAAGCATTGAAAAGAAAAGAAATTTGCAATCATAATCCTAGGGAGAGAAGAAATTGATTAGAAATGCTCTATTTTTGTCATGTTCCTTAAACCCTTTGATCCTTCTCGAAACAAGCGCTTGTTCTATCACTATGTCAACATTTTTTTATACCTCATAGGTGTGTTATTTCCAAAATGCCTCTGCTTCCTGCACAGTATGTTAACTTTTCTTGAATAATATAACTTCCACCGCCAATGACATATTTTGGAATTTTTTTTCCATGAAGGAAAATGATGGAAACCTTGACTCAAACCCTGTGCATGGTCCTTGCTGTGCAGACAGTCTGTCATGATAGTCCCTGTGTGCACTGCTTCAGGTAGAACATACTGTAGAAGGAGAAAAGTATCTGCACCATCTAACTCTTGCCTTGGAGTGGTTACCTGGAACAGAGGCTAGACAAGATTAAAAGGATGAAAAGTAGGTATTTATTAAAGGCACACTTTGGCTGTAAATAGGTACACCTGGGGCAGTCAAAAGCCTCCAAGAGAGGCTACACCCAAGATGAACAACAGTAATGAGTTTTTCAGACAATTATAAATTTGGTCCATTTACATATCAGGGGTTAATCCCCCAATTACAGATTCAGGTAAAGAAGTTATATACCCTGAGTTTGCTCCCCCTGCAACTCAATTTTGTTTATATTCTTCAGAGCCTGAGACTAGGGTGTCCTTGAATTTCAGGCCTAGAGGGACTGTTTTGTCTGACCAAAATGTGAAGACAGTTAACTAACCCTTTATATGGAGTTTAGAGTTATGCACTAATGCAGTACAGGTTTTAAAAAGTGTAAAGGCTAAAATCCTAAGGCATCATAACAACCCCTTTGGACCCAAGAATGGAGCTGGGAATACACTGGGAGACATAGGGGAATGTTGGAGTTATTTCAGTGGACTGAGAAAGCAGGCACAGGGCAACAATATGAAGGAAACAATCCTGCTCATCTATCTGATTTTTCCAAACACTGAAACCTAATTTGCTGCTGAACATCTTCTAGATTTCAGAGGTGGGATGCACTCAGCAAAAACTTCAGAGCCAGTGCACAGGTTACTTTTCCACTAGGAAGTTTAGTGAAATAGAAGCAACACAGAAGCACAGACAATTATGCTCAAAAATGTATCACCAGCTCCCTGACGGGGAGAAGTGATGGCAGAAGGCTTGAAGAGCTGAGTCAACTCCTGGTCTCCTTTTTCTTACAGAGAATTGTAACCCCAGAATTATGTCATAGATGAAAAAGATGTGATATCTCTGATGAAATGTATACATGCACCAGGTTAGTATCTATCAAAGGACACTGATTCTGATAACCTCCACAGCTCATGGAGGGAAACAGAAGCCCTTCTTGCTTGTGATTCATCTCATTCTCCAGCAGATGAGTCACCCACAAGGAGCTCCAACTTTCTCCTGTGCACAAGGGAGTGGTGAATGACTAACACAGACATAGATTCAGGGAAATTAGTCCCTTTTGTAGTCAGGAAACAGAGAATTTGGGTTTTGTTTTTTGGGTTTTTTTTTTTGATTGTGGGTATACCTCTTGCTGGTGTAAATCCCAGCCCTTTGGCCCAGGTTGAATATATCAATTCCTTAAGAGGTTTCCTTGAGAGAAGCCAGTTGGGGATGGTATCTCTGGATGTGTTACAAATGTTTTAAGTGATTCTGCCATTATGTTGTTGCTTTGAGGGTTTGACATCCATCATCCCACTGAGCAAAGCCCTGAATAGGATTCCTCCGTGAAGAGTCTCAGTACCCCTATAAATCATATAAAAATGTAAAGATCTTTGTTAAGAAATTGGGATGCAGCTTCTGGGGTTAGGCTGTACACCCCTTTTCCTCCTCAGTTCAAAGGCACTCTGTTTTAGACAGTGATCCTTACAGATCTCATGGCCCATCTAGAAGGTCAGTCTATGCCATATTGTAAGCATCTCCTGGATGAAGGGGTGTGCTTCTTTGGATTTGCTCTCTGGCATCAACATTACTGTACTATCCTCTCCATATCATGACTGAAAAGAAGAGAAGCTCTTCTTTGCTCACTGGACATTTTCAGAAGTTCCCTCTTGCTGATAGCGCACTTCACAACTTAATGGATGAAATCAGCTGTTCCCAGGACTCAGGACTATGAGAATGGACAAACCTATACATGCTAAGTTTAGATCTCAGTCATTTCAGCTCTCAGGTAAGACATTCTTAATAAGGGACCAGTTCTTTTACCATACACAAGAGAATACCCACTTATGCCCAATGAAAAGTGGGCAGACATACAGCTCCTACTGACCTCTCCCTTTCTCCAGATGCCACCACACATGCCAACACCCATGCCATCCATGAAAGAGGTTTTAGGCACAGCACTGAAGAAGTTCCTCACCTTTCCCCTGTGCCATTTCTTAGGGTTAACCATGATGAACCACTCTTAGCTCCATGATGAACCACTCTTAGCTCAGACCATTTCATCCTTGAAAAATGCAGAGAATTTCTAAACAAATAAACAAAACAAGAAATAGCCATCAAACTGTGCTCTACAAGGTTGTTTTAAGGGTGGAGATTCAGGATAAAAAACTTTTTAGAAGGACTTGTTGCACTAGAAAAAGGGGTAATCATTTTAAGTTAAAAGATGGATGATTTAGTTTAGATATTAAGAAAACATTTTTTATGAGGGTAGTGAAACACTGGCACAGATTTCCCAGAGTAGCTGTGGTTGTCACATCCTGGGGAGTGTTCAAGGCCAGGCTGGACAGGGCTCTGACCAACCTGGTCTCATTAAAGATGTCCCTTCTCATTTCAGGGGGGGTGAACTAGATTATTTCGGTTCCTTTCAAACCAACTTATTCTATGATTCTATAATAAAAAAGTCATTAGAGATTATTAAAGAAAACAGTGGTGACATTTTCTGGCCACTGAATGATTTGCTTATTGGCATGTGCAGGGAACACACAGCAAAATTATTTTCATATTCTTTGCCTGCCCTCTCGTGGTGAATGGGTGCTGATTAAGTGTATGCATGCAAATCTGTTTCTATACACACATTTGAGTGTATATGTACATATATGTATGCAGTCACATACACTGCAGAAAACACTTTCATCAGATTTGTACCTTGTGTTTGATGTTACAGAAGTGAGCAGTAGTTAACTGTTCCATTGGCTTTATCTGGTCTTTTTTATGCTGAAGATTTTCCTGTGATTGGTCAAAATTTAGCTCAGAAAAAATACTTTGGCATGAAAATAATAAGATTATAATGAAATAATTTTCCAGCTTGGAGAGACCAGAGGTGCCTCCATGTGTCCCTTTCCTCTCTATAAACTGCTGAAACTCAGTGAGTTGTACAAAATCAAGAGCAAAATGTTTTTCTAGGACCAGTTCTTATGGCAAATACAGGGCAGCACAAAAACAATTGCTGCAGCATGGATGTCCCTTTTCCTACACCAAGCCAGTATGTAACAGCAGAAAGGCACAGAAGGTGAAAATTTTGGAGAAGATATATTCATTCACCTTTGGTGGGGTTTATTTTCAAGTAATTTTAAACTCATTTCCCCTTGTAGTTGCAAAGAGCAGAGGGATTTGCCATGTAGTCTGTCACACCTCCTAGAAATGTGTTCAGCATGGGGTGTGAGGTACTGAGGGTAAATGTGTTCAACACTGAACCTCCTATGACTTACATAAATATCAGAGGTATTGCCTAAACATGGTGTTCCAGCCTTTTCTCTTTGGATGACCTACTAAAGTGAGAAGGACAGCAAAGGTGATATTCATATTGATGGGCCTTGTCTATGTCCAGAGGAAAGTGAACAAAAGTAACTTCTCAACAACACCTTAATTCACCACTCAGTGAATGTATTGTCATCCTGATTACATGTTTACTTGGGATTTTGTTTTGAAGCCGTGTACAGGGATCAGCACACTGTGTCTCTGGACTTGCACAGCCTTAGGCAACGTGGAGATTATGCCCATAGTCCCAAACTCCCCAAGGACACAGTCACAACACGAAGCCTGCTGGAGTTGGAGAAGTGTCTGGACAACACTCTCAGGTACGTGGTGGAGTTCTTGGGATGGTCCTTTGAAGGGCTAGGAGATGGACTTGATGATCCGTGTGGGTCCCTCCCAGCTGAGGATATTCTGTGATTCTAATCTGTGATTCCACATTGTCCAAACACACCATTTATTGCACATTGTCCAGTGACTGGGACAGTGCTTTTTTTCCTTGCTGTGGTGACCCTGTCTGAACAGGTCACCAGTTCCTGAGTGCTGGATTCACCTGTTAAATTGCTACCACCAGTGGTCCCTAGCCCAACAAACACCACCCTAAACAACCTTTTTGGAACTTGGGGCATGTCCGGGGACACGGATACTCCGAACATGTAATCTGGGTGTTTGGAAGGGGAAAGCAGTTTATTAGCTGGCTCCAGTGCCAGGGAAAGGTATCAAGCAGATGCCATTTAATCACAAAGGCATCTCCAATGCTTTCTGAGCAGCATCCATTCGTGCCTTTCCTTTTCTGAGCCCACAGAAGCAACATGCAAGGCTTGCTGCTCCTCTCATTGCTTAGGGCCTCCTGTTGTTCCAAATAGGGGGAGTGATCTGCTAAAGACCTCTCAGGATGAGAAACCTATTGTCTCATTACAGCTGGAGGACTTCCTGACTGGAGAGATTCTTCACTAATTTTCTTTCCACCTGCCCATTCTCTGCTGGCTGGGCACATGTGGACAACAATGGGTGGGCAACCAAGGCAGATTCATCCTAACTAAATGAAGAACTTTTTGTCTTCTAACCTTACCCAGTGAGGTCATTATTCTCATGTTTCCTGTTCCTCTCCACACACACAGACCCCAGTGTGCAGAGTCTGTAGTCTTCATAATATCAGCCACAAGGGCAAAGCTACAGCAGCAGGAGTAAAGACAAGAGGGCTTTTGGGCTGATCTCTCCCCTCCATTGTGTGAGAAATGGAGTTCCTGGAGTCAGCCTACAAACAGGACCTGAGGCTTGAACCCACCATGAAGAGAGGGTCATACTTCCCTCTTGTCCTGGCTGTGTTTCAGTCAATCAGAGCAGCCTCAATGACATCTCTCCATGAATAAACTCTGGCACCTTATGTTCATGACAGCCTGCAGTTATTCCCCCCAGTGCTTTCTATGTGATGACAGTGTTTAGGCAGTCACAGTTACAGATTTGGCCAGGCAGACAATCACCTCCATGGGGAGCCCACATAAGTAGGTTAAACAAAAGCTTTATTTCCATACAGTTCTTGGGACATGGTGCCAAGATTTCCCAGACAGCTCAAAACAAGGATTGGCAAGGAGTGCTGCGCTCCTGTGACGCTTCTTTTTGCAAACAGCCACAAGTCACAAAATGCATGTTCAGAGCCAAGACTGAACTTCCTTTAAAATCAGAACTGCTTAGACTAACAGTTTTCAGGTTTGTTCTTTAAAGTAACAATGCACCAAAGCAGAGTTCACATGCACAGGAGTATATAGCTCTGTGGAGAAGGACCCCGAGGTCCTGGTGGACAACATGCTGTTCCTGAGCCAGAAGTGCCCTGGGGACCAAGGAGGCCAATGGGAGCACTGGCATCCACTGTCCAATGGGGCAGTCCCAGTGGGCATGAAGAAGAGAAGTATTGACAGCAGGTCAAGGGAGGTGATCCTGCCCCTCTGCTCAGCCCTGGTGAGGCATATCTGGAGTGCTGTGTCCAGTTTTGGGCTCCTGTGGACAAGAGAGACATGGAGCTCCTTGGAGCAGGTCCAGAAGGGGTTACAGAGATGATGAGGGGACTGGAGCATCTCTCTTACGAGGAAAAGCTGAGGGAGCTGGGGCTGTTCAGCCTCAAGAGAAGATGACTGAGAGGGAACCTCATCAATGTCTGTCAGTGTCTGCAGGGAGGGGTCAGAGCATGGACCAGGCTCTGCTCAGTGGTGCCCGGCAATGGGACAAGATGCCACAGGCAGAAACTGATTCCCAGGAAGTTCCACCTGAATATGAAGAAGAACTTCTTTCCTGTGCACTAACCAAGCACAAGCCCAAGGAGCCAGAGTTCATGCACCAATCATAGCAATGCAGTGATTGCTGTACACACACACCTCTAGGATCTCTTTTCTGTCTGGGTTTTAGCAATAGTTTTGTTGAGGCTCTGGATTTTTATCTGGCGCCAAGATATGACATAAGCCAAAAACCACCCAAGTTCATCTTATAACAACGGCTTGTGAATCTCCCCATCTCTTTGCCAGCTGCCCCTCACTTTGAAACAGTCTATAAATGTGACTTTCTAAGTTATTTTCTTGCAGAGAGATCTCCCCACGGAAGAAGACACCGGTGACCCCATCTCATCTGTTGGTAGATATAATCCCTCCTTTTCTCTCTCTTTACTTTGCCTCTTTATCCCTCTCTCTCTCTCCCCCCCACCCCCCCTTCTCTCCCTCTCATCTATTGCATAACCCATGTTGTTAGCACTAAAATAAAGATGTATTGTTGCTGTTATGATTTAAATTGAAATCCCTTTGTGTCCTTTTTTCCCTCTCTGAGATCAAATGAACCTCTCATGACTCCCACTTGTGTTAGTGGATCGTGACAGGGGACCCAGAAGTTGAGTGCAGACTGGGTGTCTTGCAGTTGAGGGAAACCAAGGGCAGCTGGGGACCCCAGAGTCCAGAGACGACATGGGACACAAATGTCAAGGGTTATGGAGGGTGGCTGAGGACCTTGGGATCAAGGGCAGCTGGGGACCTGAGCTCAAGTGTGGCACAGAGGGGCCCACGGGGGCCAGGCTGGATGTCAGACCTGGAGGTTGAGAGCAACCAAAGAATGCAGGCCATAGGCAACCTAGGGACCTGGGGATTAAGGGCATACCAGGGTCAGGGCAATGGCAGAACTCATTGGTCAAGGGTGGCTGAGGACTCAGGAGTCGTGAGAGGCCAACGGATCCTGAGGTCAAGTGCCACGGGACTCAGTGGTCAAAGGTGGCTGAGCATTCGGGGGTCACGGGCAGCCAAAGGCCTCAAGGCCATGGGTGGCTGCAGAACCCAAGGACATCACATGAAGAGCCACTTTGTCTTGTTTGTTTTCAGCCCTGGTGGCTTCATTGGATGTCCCTGGAGCCACAGCACAAAATTTGGGAATTTAGGTTGTTCAGAGAGGTGGTAGATACCCATCCCTGGAAATATTCAAGGCCAGTTTGCACAAGACTTGGAACACCTTGTGTGGGGACCAAAGAATTGGCCAGCAAAGGAGTTGTGGCACTCCCTTGGAGAGCCAATCTTTGAGCAAGATACTGCTCCTAATGAGAAAGTGTCGCACCCAGAGACCTTTGCAGTCCATATGTTGATTTGTTGTATCTCATTGGTTTTCTCCCTGTCACTCTACCAAGTTACTTGTATCCTATTTGTTACTAGTTTCTTCCTGACCCTTATGGATGCTAAATTCTGACAGTGCCTGTACATATTACAGGCACTGTCAGAATTTAGCATCCATAGACCCTCTCTTTCCCTATATAAACCCGTTTTATTGTTTGGAACGCTTCTGTGCTGGCTCCCTTCACAGAGGGCTCTGCTCTATAATAAAGGCTGATTTCTCTGTGGAATCACTAGCCAGAGCTCCAGTCCTTTCCTCTCTGTGTTGCCTGGGAGAAGCTGCTGCCAAGCCAGACACTGCTCGCTGGGCCAGGAGAGGGATGTGCCTGTGCCTCCTTCTCAGGATGCTTCTTCAGGAAGCTCACAGCATTCCTACCATCTCGGCCACCGTGGCAACCTTGGTCTAGTGGAAAGTGTCCCTATGGAAAGTGTTCCTGCTCATGGCAGGAGTCTTGGGATGAGACTTGGGATGAGCTTTAAAAGCTGCTCCCAACACAAACCATGCTCTGACTCTCTGATTTACATTAGGTATTGGGAAGAAATTCTTCCCTGTGAGGATGGTGACACACCAGCACAGGTTTCCCAGAGAAGCTGTGGCTTCCCCATCCCTGGAATGTTGATGTGCCAGGAGGATGGCAGTGTTAGAGCACAGAAGGAGGAGCCTCCTCCATGCCAGTAGGGAAGCCTGTGAAGTCCTGGAGCTAGAATGCCAGAAGATGTGAACATCCTGCATCCTGCAGCCCAGCAGCTCTCCAGAGAGTCCTGTGCCTGCAGTTGAAATTTATTTCTATGCACATCTCTGGACAAAGTGAGGAAATTAAAAATAATGACGTTAACTGAAAAATTTTAGCTAAGCAAAATGAAAAATGAAACAGCACGTTCCAGGTTTCCACTGCTCACAGATTTGTATGAGCTGGGATCACCCACACCTGCACCTTGAGTGGATCGTATGGCTTTTCACCAGCCTCAGTTTCCCTATCTGCCCAGTCTGGGTTGTTCAGATGAGCTGCCCCATGAATCAGCCCACTGACACCCACCTCTAAACCCCCTCCCCAGAAAACTCACATCTCTGCCTATAAATTTGGAGCTGCTCACCTGAACAGCATCCTGGAGGCTGTGTGGCATGAGCTGCATGAGACTGACTCTGTGTTTGGGAATCACCAAGTCCTTCACCCCTTTGTAGCAGGATGGTACATGCTTGGTGCACAGGTAAAACACAAAGACAGTGGGAGAAAGAGGGTGTCACTGTCCCCCTGGCCCTGTACCTCTCTGTTCTTGTCCTTACAATTTGAGTTCTGGGGGTGATTTATATAAAATTCACATGCTGTAGGGAAATGCATTTTTATGGCACCAAAATTCAGGTATGTCACTCACCATATTCACAGCATATCCATTTATTAGTCTGCCCTTATTCCACTATTTTATTAAGAACTGGTTGCGTACACTTGGTAAAACTGGGGACCTGAAGAGTGATACCAAGGGTTTTATCTCCGTAAAAAGAAATGAGCATTTTCCTACCCAGAACTTTGGAAATTCCAAATCAATGGTGTGCTAAGTAAGTTTTTAAACTGGGGAAAGCTGGGATAATTATTTCTGAGTCATTTGTTTAGTTCTGTGTGGGATCATGGCCAGTTCTAGCAGGGAGCAGGATGGAGGGGAAGAAGATAAGGTGAACACCCCCTTCCAAGCAGAAATTTTCCCCAATATCCAACCCAAGCCTTGGCACAACTTGAGGCTCTTTCCTCTTGTCTTGTTGCATGTTACTTGGGAGAAAAGACTGATCCCCACCTGACTATGTCAGAAGAACATGGACCTATTGGATCAGGTCTAGAGTAGGTCACAAAGGTGTCCTGAGGGTCGGAGCAGCTCTGCTCCAGATACAGGTTGGGAGAGCTGGAGATGTTCAGTGTGGAGAGAGAAGGCTTCAGGGAGACCTCAGAGCCCCTGACAGTGCCTAAAGGAGCTCCAAAAGAGCTGGAGAGGGACTTTAGACAAGGGCCTGGAGTGACAGGACAAGGGGTAAGAGAGAGGGCAGGTTTATATAAAAAATATCAGGTGGGAAGAAACGACCAATCTTCTCTTAGAGTTTCCCACTGGCCTTGACACAACAGCCCACTTCCACCATATGACAAATTCTGGGTAGTGGAAATTCCTTTTGCTGCTCCTGAGTATATGGTTGTACCATTTCCATCTTCTGTGAGAGGGATTCAGAACTGTTGAGATGCTCCTTTGGGAAAATTACATGTGGGTTAAATAAATGTGAGGAATCAAGCCAAGAAAACTTCCCAGAGACCATCTCTGGGGAGCAGGGCAGCATGCTCAAACATGATCAGTATCAGCAGTAGCTGTACCCGTTGATTTATTGCAGGAGTTATGCATTTCCCACTAAGGATAACACTAAGGAAAGAGAAAACCATGTTAACTCCAAATTACAAGTGAGTTATTGCTGCAACTATTCAGTTAATAGGAAAATATTTTTCAGACTAATTAAGTGTTTCATTTTCATTTATTTTTTTCTATTGGGGTCCGGGATGGAAAAATATGCTTGTAATCCATGTCAACAGGCTCCAAGGGATGAGAATTTGATCTAATATGTCTGCAAATAACTTCAAATCAATGCTAATTATAAGGACTTCACATGCTGGGAATTTCATTTCAGTACAATAAAGTATCTTGGGTTCTTTAATAGCACAGCATTTTTTATATGAATTACATCCTCAAAGCTTACCAGTTTGGGGAAAAAGAAACTGAAAAAACCCAAGAAAACAAGGATGAGAAGTGGAGAAGGTTAGATTAGATGAGAGGTAGAGAGTAAAGAAAATATCAGTTGCATTTAAATCTTGGAGTGGCAGAAAATCTGTTTACTTGTAATATTAAATGGATCCCTCCTATATGGCTACGGACATGAGTTTCTAGGTTAAAGGCAAAACTATCTGGAAATTAGAGATTTAATAAATTTTGGAAATTGCATGAGATCAACCATCACTCTAAACTACTCATGGCCATGCACAAAACATTTCCAAGTGAGCTTTATTTCCCTCTCTTAAACCAAGGAAAGGCATAAAACCTTAATTAGTTCTAATTTCCCCTTCTTTTTTTTAGCTTAAACCTAACAAATACAGGGGTGTTTTTTTCTTACAAACATTATCTTAGTAATGATTTACACACTTAGAGAAAAGAGATAAATTCCCAGGGAATTTGACCCCATGAAAGGGCAGCAGCTCTTTTGTGGCTTGAATCAAAGTTGTTGGAAGTTTCCAAAATGCTGCTATTTTTTTTTCTGCAGCAAATAAGCATATTCCATAGGTTTGGGGAGAATAGTCCTTTCTGCTTTAAATCTTTATAAGCAACAAATAAAGTATTTCTGTTGACAAGGAAGAAAATCTTTGCACCTCCAGAACTTTAAAAACTCATAATGCAAAAAAAATGGGAAAGAGTTGTACACAGTGTCTTAAGCTTCCTGGACAAATCCAAAAAGCACCACGAGTTTCTATGAATAATACAACTGTAGAGCTACATTGTGTAAAATAAAGATGTGTAAGGGCTGTAAGGTGCCAGGGTCTGTCTATCTGAGCTGGAGTCACCAGCTCATTCCTACTTTTTTGTTACAGTGTCTTTGGATGTCATGAAACATTTCTTCCTATGGTAAAAGACATTATGATGACCTCCATCAGCCAAAAGAATTACAGTGAAAATTATTATCTTTTGTATTTTATGTACCAGGAAACATCATGGGAGTCAAAAGAAATTCTACATTTTCCTCTGAAATTCAGCAAGTACAGCAGAACACTACTGCAACAGACATGGGAAATGCTTCAAGCATCCAGCCAGCGACAGCTTGAGTATGAAAAACAGTGAGGAGGGCTTTGGGCATCAAAGATTGGAATCTTGCAAAAAAAAGAAGGCTGATGGACTGCTCCTGAGCCAATTCCCTGAATTCCCTTGAAGAAGTGGGCATTTCCATAACATGGCTCATCTTCTCCTCAGTGCAGAATGGGGCAAAGGACCTTCATGGCCCCAAATGTGCCTTTTCCCCATACAGCAGAAAATGGATCCCAAATGACCAGTCCATATGGGGAGACTCTGAATGGTGAACACTCAAAGCAAGGTATGTCAAATCCTTGGCTTTTGTGCCCAAAGCTGAAGAACATGCTATCTACAGACAAACTCCACATCTCCAACAGAGAATCCAAATCATCTTAATTATGAGTTAGAGACAAGAGGGGCTGAGCTGTATCTTGAAAAGTGCTCAGCTCTATGAGCCTTGGTCCAATAAGGGTTTTCCTCACTGAAGCTCTGCAAATTTCTTTAGGAAAATATCTTGAACATCAGCCTGTTTTATGGAATCATCGTTGAGTCACAGAATGATTTGGTTTGGGAGAGAGATTTAAGATCATCCAATTCCACCCCACTGCCATGGACAGGAACATCGTCCACTAGACTAAGTTGCTCCAAGACCCATCCAACCTGGCCTTGAACACTTCCAGGTATAGAAAAGCCACAGCTGCTCTGAGCAACCTGTGCCAGGGCCTCACCACCCTCACAGGAAAAAATTTATTCGCAGGATCCAATTTAACCTGCCCTCTGCCAGCATGAAGCCATTCTCCTTGTCCTGTCACTCCAGACCCTTGTCCAAAGTCCCTGTCCAGCTCTCTCAGAGCCCCTTTAAGCACTGGAATACTTATGACCATTACCCTGCCACCTACAACCTCCCCCATTACCCAGCCAAGGTGACAAGAAGAGTGAGCATCCAGCTAGCAGTGAGCACCTGGATCTCTGCACTGTGAATGCCTGGGCCCATCATCCCACTGGCCTCTTCACTGGCTTACAGACACAAAAACATGGGACACCACTGCTTTTGTGACTGCCTGGCATCTGGACAAGCCACGTGCTTAGACTTCAGTGCCAATTTCCAGACATTGGGGTACCCTATTGCTGTGGAAGTGTTGGTCATCCCTCTGGCCTCATCACACTGCCATTTGTCCACATCATCCCCTCAATACTACAGATAAACTCCAAAGGAGGAATGAAACCTTTATTCTATTTATTATTTTACTCCTCTGATTAATTAACACATCATCGCCTTAGGCATTCTGTTGTGGGTTCCCTGAACTAGGGCATACACTGTTAATATATTTCAGACTATTCCCATGATTCTTTTAGTCAACTTGCTATTATAATTTTCTAGTTTGTCCTCTATCTGTCAGTGACTAAATCACCAATGCACTAAATAAAGCCATGAATGCACTAAATAAAGCTGAAGTAGAGCATTACCATGTTTCTTTACACTTTTCTCCACCATGAAAGATGCATTCTTTTAATTCCTCCTTTTAGGACTTTCCTGGGTGACAGAAGTTATTTTTCCTACAAATGACAGAGGTGACCCTGGACCTCACTGTTCCCTGGCAAGGAAACTACAAAATCACTTCACAGGTGCAGAACTGCAGGGAAAGTAAAAGATAATTTAAATGGGACCATGCACAGCTGGATGAAACCATGCCTGTGTGCAATACAGTGCTATCAACCACTTCTTACATCCAACAGCCTGATTCACAGCTCCTGCACTAGGGAAGCAACAGATATAAAACAACAAGCAACAGTATGAAGCAACAGACAATAAACCACCATGAACTGCCAATTGGCAATGCTATCAAGCATCAGGAAGTGTGATTGTTCATCTAAAGTTTATTCAGTTCCTTCTTCCTCCAGAGCAGGTCGTTAGTCTGGTGTAAATCTCTGCCCTTTTGAGACACACTTGGATTTTTCTGAGACTAGCAGACTGAAATCTATGTCTTTCCCACAGGATCTGTCTAACAGAACCTTTCAAAGCTCATTAAAGGCATTGGGGTGTGCAACAGAGATATGGGGGTAGCCTTGTGCTATCTCATGGCTCATTCACTGAGATGATGATTCAGTCCAGATTCAACCCCTGCAGAAACAACTGGCATCTTCACAGAATCACAAAACATTGAGCTGGAAGGAAGCCACAAGGATCACTGAGTCTGACTCCTGGCCCTGCACAGCACCCCACACCAAGAGTCAAACCCTAAGTCTGAGAGCATTGTTCAAATGTCTGAGAGGCCTGCAACCAATGAAGAATATCATCACTGAATGTAACTCCCAAGATGGGACGCTAAATACTTTCCTACTTTCCTCATTCATCATATCTGACAATATAACTTTGCCTAACAGCTGGAAACCATTTCCAACTATTATTTGTTATCTGCAGCAATGACATTATCCTAATATCCACAGGGTCATGCAGCTGGCCTGAACAAGACATTGCATTCCCATAATGCATTTTCTGCTCCACACCTCCATCTCAGTTATACATGAAACAAAAAATAATAATTACATCGAGCAGAGGAAGCTGAAGGCTCTGAGCACTGGTTTTTCCAGGCATAACTGAACCATGAGAGGCACTCTGCTGATGAATGAAGTGAAGGCACTCTGCTGACAAACCCCCAAATACTTACAATACCCAAATATTATGCTAGCCAGAACAGCACTGCAAAATATCTTATTCCCTATTCAAACAACAAATTTTCTTACCTATTACTCCTTATTGCCCTTAAATTGCTCCACCTCATTTTTGGGGATGTCAGCCCCGCTTCTGAAGCCCCTCCTCATTCCATCAGCTCAGGCTTCTTCAATGGAGCCTACAAAAAGATGAAGAGAGACAATTTACAAGGCATTGGAGTGACAGTAAGCATGAGTTAACTATTAAGAGTCAGCAAATATTAATCATAAGCCTAAGAAGCAGGATGCACCTTAGCTTTGTCAAGATAAGAGAAACAGAATGCATCTTGCCAAGAGGAACAAAAGTTATTGTCAGCAGAAAATGTTGAAGCACATGCTTCAGAAAGGTGAAAAGTGCAAAGTGAGGAAGACTGTCAGCCTTCATCAGAACAACCCCTGAGGAAGACTCGGAGCCTTCCTCAGTGCGATCACCAGAGTACACTGCACCTGCACTTTGCATATGCTAATGATATTAATGATTTCTGGGAATTAATTTGTATAACCATGCCTATCCCAAGGAATGTAATGAACATGCATTAATTTAACCATGTATTGTACTGTGTAAAAGTGCTGTGTGTGTGTGTGTTAGGAGAAGTGATCCCCCATGTACTCAGCGCTGAATAAAGCAAGCACCCATGTGAAGAACAAAGTTCACACTATAGAATTTTTAAAAAGTTTAATAAGGGATAAAAGAAGGGACAAAAATATCCAGTGCTGGGGTGTCTTTGGCCCATTAGCCAGGGAGCACCATGTAGATTAGAAAGAGTGTTCTCATTATACTGTGACATTCCTGAGGCTCATGCATATTCATATGTTTTATTATTCAAACTTCCTTGATATTTTCAGACTCCCTTGTTTGTTTTTTAACCTCTGACCTGCCTGCAGGATATTCTATTGATTAGGTCTTCCCGTGTTCTCATCCTGTTGTTTCACACTTCCCAAGTGTGAGTATTGATAAAACCTTCCTGGATGCTTATGCTCTGGTTTTCATCATCCTTATCACTTGGAGACATCAGTCCACAGATGTAAGGAAAATTATTGGTTTTACACCAATTTTTAAGTTAGTTACACAGAGGTATTTTTAGTCTCTATTTTTAAGAGTGTGCTAAAGTATTATAAAGTCTCATATTTACTACATTACCATTCATATAAACTATACAGTGTATATGTAAACTGGCAGATTATACTACACAAAAGCAGTTAGAAGTAAGTATAAATTAAGTATAAAATAAGTATTATATCAAAATACTTGTGATACAAAAAGTTAATCTATGAATGTGAAAGCCAATATTATATTGTCATCTATAACACCCACTTCACTGAATCAGTCTCTGAGGTGATGTTTAGCTCAGCATTGGAGCCAATCAGCCCCATCCCTGGAAGTGTTCAAAGGCAGGCTGCACAGGGCTTGGAGCAACCTGGTGTAGGTGTAACCTGGAAGGTGTTCTGCCCATGGCAGGGGGATGGACTTCATGATCCTGAAAGTGCCTTACAACCCAAACTATCCTGTGATTCTATAATTCTATTATTATCTTGCAGGAAAACCATGGTTTGATATTTTTTTTTGTTCTCATTTGAAAATGAAAGAAAAATCCAAAAATCAGATGGAGTCTGATCAGTATGTCTAGTTTTGCATCCATATAAAAATATTTGCATGCCAAGGGGCTCATCAGTGTCCACATTTATCTGAAGGTCTCCCATCATGAGAGCCCTCGCCTCAGCTTGCTGCTGCTTCTTTGTGCCTGAGACTCCCTTCCTATGCCACAAGCTTCCACATAATGTGAATTATGTATACATGGGTGTGAAGCAAAGCCAGATTGTTTTGTGCCATTGTACCATGTTGGAAGTCGGGATTTTTCTTCTTTTATCCCATCTGTTGCCTAAGAGATGATAACAACAGTACTTAAGAGAGACAAAAGATGTAGTTGAGGAGGAGGAGGAGGGATGCAGCTGACTGCACTCTTGTAGCTGAGAGGCTTTCTCTTGGGAAGCGCAGATACCTCAAGATTTTGGCTGGGGAGTGAGAGACTGGGCTTGGCTTCTCTCTCTGTCTGGGGACTGGAGCAGAGACTGGTGGAGTTTGGTGGTGGACCATTGCTGCCCTGAGGATTCGCTGCCTCTGTGGAGCTCTTGTTCCCGCCGTGCTTCTCCTACTGTGGGTAAGCCTTTGTTCATAAGACCAACTGTTGAACCGGGACCTTATTAAAACCCAACCTCACCGGAAAAGCACCCTCACCACCTGCTCAGGGGCCCCACGGGAAAGCCCAGGACACCTGCCCCCTCCAAGGGAACCTCTCCCAGCTGCTTGTGGGAGCCCAGCTGCCACTGCCCAGCCCCACTGTTTTCTGCTTCTGGCTTTTTTGATACACTTTAACCTGATACTCCATGTCTGACCAACTCCCCAAAGCTCCTGGTACAGCTGTGGAGGTTTGTTACACTTTGTCTGCTCACCTCTGCTGTTCCAGACACCGCTCAGAGGTGCCTGCCACAGCCATCTCACCATCCGGAGTGGCACTGGGATGCACAGCTTCCCCCCAGGGTGAGTTTGTAAAGGAAGCCCCTTTCCCATCCCCTCTGCCAGGCCCATCCGCCATTGTCCGCGTGCAGAGAGGTGACCGCGCTCGCACCACAGCTCCCCCTGCAGCCGCGGGGGAATCATCGCACCTGCCCTGCCCGGACGGGAGCCAGCAGCGCCCCTGCCGGCTGTGCCCGGAACTGCACCCAAGGGAGAAGTGCCTGACAGCCGAGAGACAGCTCTGGTTGGGATTCTGGTTCTGTTCGTTGTTGCTGCTGTTGTTGTTTATTTGTCTTGTTATTTATATTCTAGTAAAGTATTGTTATTCCTTTTCCCATATCTTTGCCTGAAAGCCCCATAATTTCTAAGTTATAATAATCTGGAGAGAAGAGGGTCATCTTTACCATTCCATTCCTTCCTTGGCAGACACCTCTCTTTTAAACCAAAACAGAGAGTATACAGAAGTCTGTTGACTTTACTCCATCCACTTCAGACATCTCTGTGTGCTATTCCTCCTTGAATAATCCTTACTTTCTGACTCTTATCCATACAGAAAAACCCAAACAGGAACAAAGCTACTATGGGTTTAAAAAAAAGGTCTCTTCTCAGTACCTGGTTAATAGAGATACTGTTCATAAGGACAGAAAATAAATGGAAGACAGTTTGGATCTGGTTTGAATCCCATGTAGTTTGTCATGCTTCTGGCAAAGAAGGAAAAGGAAAAAGGGGGGAAATTTCCCATGACACAAATATGAAAGGTAACCAAATTGATTTGCGAAGAGCTGTTGTGATCCTGCACTATAGAGCTGTTGTGTGCTGGCTTTGAATTATGCAGGGAATGCACTAACAAGCTGGAAATTAAGTGTTAATGCTTGGGAAAAGGCATGAAGACAACCATGGGAGCTCTCTGAAAACATGTGTCCAGCACCATTAACTGCCCCCGAAATGGAGCAGTGCTACCAGCACTGAGAAGCAGACAGAGTCAAAGCAAAAGCATCATTATCTCACACAGTGACCTGAATCCCCAAATACACCAATGCTTTTATCACTTCATCCACCTCAAAAACTGATTATTTGGTGTTACCCCTGCCACAAACTCACCTGCAGAAGCTTTTCTCTGGCCCCGGCTGGCTCTTCACATGTTGCTCCAATTTTGCTCCTGCAGCCCCATGCCACGACCATTGTGCTTTGTCTTTTCTGCTGGGTGTCACTGAAGGGTTCCTAAAAGGCTGATGTCACCCTGCAATTTTTGTTTTCCCCTCTGTTTCACAACCATGCTCTCAACACTATTCCTTCAAGGCTGTTACCTGAGGAGTCACAGGTGACCCAGGAAGCTGGGAGACTTCCTGCCAGATGGTCTGTCCAGGGAAGAAGCCTCATGCCATGGGAAGAAGATGGGCTGAGCTTGGTGCAGCGCCAGGCCCCTGAGGGAGAGGAGAGATGGCAAGCACATGTGATACAGCAGTTTCCATTTAAATACTCTGATGGGAAGAAGGATGATTTCAGCATTAACAGAGCCCTGATTTGTGGAATTTAGTTATGTGCTGCTGGGAACAGCACAAGCTGAGGTCTGGAGGTGGCTGGTAACCAGTGTGAGTTCAGAGGAGAGAGCCCAGGTGGTAAGTGGAGGTGGAATAGGACAAGAAAAGATGGGAGAGGATGGGTGGCAGGTGAGGGAGCGACAGTGGCAGCTTGAAACAGAACAACAGTTTTGAGCTCCATCTCATAGGCTTGTAGGATGACCCAGGTGGAAGGGAACTCAGAAGGTCTCAGGTTCAGCCTCCCCATCCACACAGAATCAGTCTGACCTGGTCAAACCAGTTTACTCAGTGCATTATCCATCTGGATCTTGAAGACCTCCAAAGATGGAGACAACATCTCAGGGCAACCTCCTGCAGTGAGTTGAATCTTCCTTACTAACATGTCAGAAATAGATGTTCTGAGCATGCAATCCCCCTCATTTAGAAAAACATCTGGACACCTTTCAGTGCTCTGCCTTTCAATTCCCTCCTGAAACACCTGGGAGGTACCAGTCCTTGGGACTACAGCTGGGTGCCTCTGCTCTGAAGTCCTGTGATCAATGAGTATGGGGGAAGGTTACATCACTTCTCTTACTGACATCAGCAACTCCTGCTTCTATGTCCTCCTTTTCTTTTCCCTCATTGAACAGCAGAAGAATTTCAAGTCTCTTTACCACATATCATGCTTCTTTGCTGGACTTCTCTGCAAATCCAGCAGGCTGTGTTAGCTGCAAGCTAATGGGATAGACATTGCACAGTCCTGCTCTCAGTCTGACTCCCTCAGGACTTCATTTAATGCATTTTTGTATCTTGACATAAAGGTCAACAACTGCTCTCTCTGGCTCTGTTTAGTATTCACCTTATAGTGAATCTAAATTCTACGGCCAATCTAAATTCTACTGCCAGTTTGCTTAAATAACACAAAAAATCCAAAAACCTTTAGCAATGCCAAAATGCACATCTCTGCTGTTTCTTTTCTGTTGAAAAACTCAGTTTTTCCATGTTTTCAAAGGAAATTAATTTGCTCTGACATCATTTAATATTGGATATGACTGATATGGTTGTTTTAAGAAACACCTTGGTTTAAAAAAAAAGTATACTTGCTTTGATTTATATGAATGCTTTTGAAGTTTGTGAGAACTTTTGTCATTGCTGTTCCTGCTTTCAACAGAGCTGAGATAAAATGTTATTTTTGTACCTTTGAGTGTGGAATATTTATAGCAACAGCCTGGCCTATGCCAGTGCACTGTGATTGCATTAGGTGTGCAAAATAAGGAGTGACATTTAGAGATGCTGCCTCCTGATAACAGTACGAAGCATTCAGATGAAAAAAAATTACTTACCAGCTGAGGAAGCCCTTGAGCCTAATAAAGGAATTTCTGGGCAGATGCCCTGGAAGAATCTGCCACAGGCTTGAAGGAAGCCTGATTGCTTAGGATGAGACAGAAAGGCTTCCCCATGGTGCTACACCACACTAGGTAGATTTATCTCTTTTCCTATAGTTCAGCTACCTTTGCTTTGCCCTTCTGCCACCCCTGTGCCCCTAGACTATTGGCTCCTGACCCCATACTTAACCTGAGACACTGCAGGAAGTCTTGGTCTTTCTTTCACTGGAACCCTTTGGTGGGGATTGCAATAAACCTCTCTGGAATACTATGCAGGAGACCCTTTCCATCTTTCTTTGCTGACCTATCCCTGGGGTGTCTGACTTCTGGACACAGTGACTGTCTGTGCCCACCAGAGCAGCTTCCTCAAGAGACACTTTGGAGTGGCAGCAGAAACACTATCCATATTTCCAAACTGCTACAATCAGCACTCACACAGCTTCATAAATTGCTGCAGTTTCACTGAATTTACTGAGAACCTACCAGGGCAAGAGAATAATTTATAACAATAATAACAATTACGTTAACAGGGAGGAGAAGGAGAAGGAGAAGGAGAAGGAGAAGGAGAAGGAGAAGGAGAAGGAGAAGGAGAAGGAGAAGGAGAAGGAGAAGGAGAAGATGAAGAAGATGAAGAAGATGAAGAAGATGAAAAAGATGAAGAAGATGAAGAAGATGAAGAAGAAGACAAAGCAGCAGCAGCTCCACCTGGGTTATGGTGAAATCCTTTCTGCCAGCAACAACCGCTCTGAGTGTCTGTCCTGCTCTGAAGCCAAAGAAACCAGCCCCTCTGCAGCTGCCCCCACCCTCCCTTTTACCTGCCCCCCTTCCCCCACCACCCACCCCGGGACCAGTCAAACTCTGTATTTTTCAAGCATCCACTAAGTACCAGCCATCAGGTTTCCCTGCAACTAATGGGTAAAAATTCCATAGGTGAGAAGGGACAAAAGGACGGACACCTAATGCCCAGCATGGGGCATGGGTTGGACTCCATGATCTTGAAGGTCTCTTCAGACCTTGTAATTCTGTGATTCTTATTCTCCTCATTGCTTGACCAAATCTGCAGATCACGAATGCCACCTGGAGTCTTACTGTACACTCACCCTCATCAGAGAGGGGACAATGCTGCCACACCATGCTGGGAGGAAAAGAAAGCATCCAGCTCCAGGGCCCCCAACACAAGAAGGACATGGAGCTACTGGAGTAAGTCCAGAGGAGGCCAAAGAGAAGCTTTGAGGGCTGGAGCCCCTCTGCTCTGGATCCAGGCTAGAAGAGTTGTGGGTGTTCAGCCTGGAGAAAAGAAGGCTCCAGAGAGACTTTAGAGTCCCTGCCAAGGCATCAAGGGGCTGCAAGAGATCTGGAGAGAGACTTTGGGCAAGGGGCTCAAGTGACAGAACAAGCGGGAACGGCTTCACACTGACAGAGGGCATGGTTAGATGGGGTCTTGAACAGAAATTCTTCACCATGAGGGTGGAGAGACAATGGAACAGGTTGTCCATAAAAGCTGTGGTTGCCACAGCCCTGGAAGTGTTCAAGGCTGGATGTATCTTGGAGCAACCTGGTCTAGTTGAGAGTATCTCTGCCCATGTGTCTTGAGGTGATTTTATGATGACGCTTTATTCCCTAATCATATTTTATGCCCAGAAATGGCTGTGGTATCTTTAAGATGAACCAGGGGTCCAGCCCAGAGCCTGAGAACCCTGGGCGGGGTTTGGCTCAATTTCTTGCTCTGCTGAGGTTGGTAGCTACACAGATTGTTACTTCGTTGCCTTTGCTGGATCAATTTCACCAATTTAGGCAAGAAGGTTCTGATATTCAGGGTTTTTTTCCTTGAACTGCCTCAGTTCTTTGATCCAAGGGGCTTGTGGGGGTGGCCATGGATGGTCCAAACCCTGGAAAAGTCTGAGACAGTGAAAGGAGGGACACATAACTCCACCAACTTTGCCTGCTGTGAGGAGAAGACCCACGCCAGAAATCCGACAGGTTCCCAGATGCTGCATGAACTCTTTTTTCTCTTCCCTGAGACAAATAAGGGTAGCTGCCATCTTTGCCTCCCAGCCATGCAGTGAGGTGGGGGTTCAATTATTTTTTCCTGTGCTTTGCAGGTATCTTGCTTTGTTAATAAACAGTTTTACTTTTTCTTTCACTTTCACCCACAGGTATTCAGTCCTCTCATCGGCAAAAAGGGATTACTGGAGCCCTTCTCTTTAGGTGAAATGCTCATCCAACGGCAGGTTTTTACTCAAATTTGTCTCTGAGCCAAGACACCATGGCAGGGGTGTTGGACTGGATGACCTTTTAAAGGCCCCTTCCAACCCAAACTCTTCTGTGA
Source organism: Parus major (assembly GCF_001522545.3). Taxonomy (NCBI): domain Eukaryota; kingdom Metazoa; phylum Chordata; class Aves; order Passeriformes; family Paridae; genus Parus; species Parus major. The sequence goes on from NC_031768.1 coordinate 102,071,741, forward strand.
TTTTGTGATTTTGGAAATACCCTCCCCATATTGCCCATTAACCAATTGCTACCAGCAATTAACATGCTGGATGTACAAACTGTAGAAGTCAATCAGCTCTACCTAGCCCAGGCCTGTCAAACTTTGGAGCACATTTTAACCATGGAGCTGCTCATGAGTAGATAAATGTGCTAAGGACACAAACAAGAAATACTTGGCTCCACTCAGTTCTCCCTTTGACGCAGTTTTTGTGGCGTCAAATGTAATGATTAAAAAATAGTCTAAGCACATGCAAGAGCCTGAAGCAGTAAGCTGATTTAGCATGGGCAGTGATAGGTAATCCCCCAGCTGCCAAGAAAACTCCACCTACAACTGTGCTCTGTCTCTGGATCTCTCCGCTTTCATCCTGATTACCCATTATATTCATTAATCCTTCTCTAATGCATAATAGCTCTGTGTTCCTGTACTTAAGGGAAATTCTGGATTAGTTTGAGTAACACCACTTTGGGCTTTTGCAATGTGGTGTAAGCTTTAAAGCTTCTGAACCTACATCAATAACTGGAGAATCATTTGTTCACTTCCAGGAGGTTTCTGATCTCCAGATCCTGCCTGTACCACCAGACAATATTGTAATGTAGCCCTACCCCCTCTCATTATAAAGCTAATACCTGCAACAAATCCATGATGATACATCAGCTCATGTCCATAAAAAACCTCCTGAACACAGTAAGTTTTAATGATGTGGTAATAAAAATTACCATTCTGCACCACTGATGGTCCTAGCCATTGCCCTGAGAAAAGGAGGAATGATCTGTGCCTGATTGAATCCGCTTCACCAGGAACAAATGTGTTGGAATCTAAAATAAAAGCCTCTCTGAGCTCCAAAGAGACAGAAAATAATTAAAAATATATTAAGTCATAGATATAGAGTAAAAGTGTAAGTTTTAGTTTTAAGTAAGTAAAAATACAGCTTAAGTGTCCTAAGAGTCTGTGTTAGCTAGTGAAATGTGTTATTATCCAGTTTAAAGTTCAGTGATAATACCCTTCACAAATCCAACTTAGCTCTAGACATAATGAAAATATAGTTTGCATTCTGAGATAAGAACAGATAGAATTACTCACGTAAATAAATAATACCCTATACGTAAGATTAACGTAAAAAGAACATTTGTTTTCGCATGTTAAAATTACGTTCAGATTGGTGTAGAAAGTATTGTTTTAGAATCATGTTTTTAGCTGATTGGATGATTTATTAATTTAAGTCCCTGTATTGGAGATCAGAGAGAAACATCTGAAGAACAGCAGCACCATCATCATCACCAACTGCTTTTGCAGCCCAGGACAACAGAACTCCACACCCAGAAGCTGCTGCCCCAAACATCAGGACCTTATACCAGAGAGCTGCTGCTCAGAACTCAGGACTTTATGCCAAAAGCTTTTAGCAAATACTTTAACCCTCTTAAGTCTTTGCCTTTGAGATTGATGCTTTTATACAATATAAACCTTTCTAGCAAACAGCAACTGCTCATGTCTCTTTGAGACCTGGAAATATTATCAGAATCCCCATTGAAACTCAACACCAATGTGTTCCTCAATGCTATAATACTCACTCCAATGATTCAATTGCTTAAAATATGACTGAAGTAAGCATAAAGATAGTTTTGACACCACACCTTTAAAACACTTGCTTGGGAATACACACTAATGTTACTAAATGCTTTCTGGTAGCTAATTGTGACTGATCTGTCTCTTTACCTCCCTCTTGCTCCGAGTCCTCCAAAGCACCACATGACTTTCCATCTTCTGCTGTTTCTGGGTAAAAGCACCAATAAAATGCTGGTGCATCAACCACCAAGTACTCAAAAATGACTGACACAGAAAGCTCAGTTATATTACTGGAATGCATGAAAATAAGTTACATGCTCAGTTCTTTCAGCTTAAGCAATAAACTGTTTTTTGCATGAACAAAGCAGGGATAAGCATGGAGGCCAGGGCTGCTGCACACCCCATGGGCTGCCAGGGATGCCAGCTCTCACAGCCTTCATAAAATCATAGAATAACAGAAGGGTTTGGGTTGGAAGGGACCTCAAAGCTTATCCAGTTCCATTCCCCCTGCCATGGGCAGGGACACTTCCCACTAGACCAGGTTGCTCCAAGCCCCGACCAACCTGCCCCTGAACACTTCCAAGGGATGAGGCAGCCACAGCTTCTATGGACAACCTGTGCAGAGCCTTCCCACCCTCACAGCCAAGAATTCCTTCCCAATATCCCATCTAGCCCTGTCCTTTGGCAGTGTGAAGCCTTTCCCCTTTGTCCTGTTGCTTGAGCTGTTTGCCCAAAGTCCCTCTCCAGCTCTCTTGCAGCCCCTTTATGCCCTGGGAGAGGCTCTAAGGTCTCCCTGGAGCCTTCTGTTCTCCAGGCTGAGCACCCACAGCTCTTCTAGCCTGGATCCAGAGCAGAGTGGCTCCAGCCCTCAGACCATCTTTCTGGCCTCTGGACTTGCTCCAGTAGCTCCATGTTCTTCTTGTGCTGGAGGCCCTGGAGCTGGAGCCAGCTCTGCAAGGTGGGGTCTTTCCAGGTGTGCAAGTGCGTGAAGCTGCAGACCGTGGTCAGGACATCAAGACAAGGACCGGGACAGGGCAGCTGTCGTCTGCTCCCCGCCTGGCCTGGACCCAACAGGCCTTGCTCACTGGGTGCCAGAATGCTGTCAGTCACATTAATTGACACCATGACCTGTCCCTCTAGGAGTTATCACTCCACCCACTTGAGACACCGCTGACCTGCGGGGGGACACCCCTCCGAATCTTCAGAATCAGAGGAGCAGCTTATCGGAAGAGACTATCCCGACAATGGACGAGGCAGTACCAGCATTCAGGAACACATAAACACTAAATGATTACATGAAGGTGCTTTTATTAAAGAGCTGTGGGTGTCAGAGGTACACATACATGGATTTGTACATGGGTCCGTTACCTGTTTTGAGTGCCTTGGGGATACCCAGGAAGGAGAAAGCCTGCACCAGGTGTTTCATGGCATCTGCAGATTTCTCCCCTGTGTGGGCAGAGGCATAGACAGCACCAGAAAAGGTGTCCACCGACACATGGACATACCTTTGCCTGCCAAAGGACATGATGTGAGTGACATCCGTCTGCCACACCTCGCATCTGTTTATTCCCCTGGGGTTCGTTCCCGTGCTCAGGGACGGGAGTGCGTGTTGCTGACAGGATGGACATGTAGCCACTATCGCCCAAGTCTGTTCCCAGGTGAGACAGAATTGGCAAACTAGGCTGGGTGTGTTCTGGTGGAAGAGCCAGTGACTGATCTTCGCTTGCTCGAAGATATTTGGAAGCGGGGCCATCTCTGCGGGTGCAGCAAGAGCATCAGCCCTCCTGTTGCCCTCGGCTATGAACGCCGGCAGATCAGTGTGTGACCTGATGTGCATCACATAGTACTCGGCTGTTCTCGGTGGGAGACTAAATTGACCAGTTTTGAGAGCAAGTGTGTGACCTGATGTGCATCACATAGTACTCGGCTGTTCTCGGTGGGAGACTAAATTAACCAGTTTTGAGAGCAAGTCATACAATGCAATATTGGAGACCTCCTTTAGAACAGCTTGCTCAGCTCTGGACACTACACCTGTTACATCAGCCGAATCAGTAATCAAACTGAAAGGTTCAGGAAACCTCTCAAAGGCTCTAACAACTGTGGCCAGCTCAGCTACTAGAGGCTATCCTTCTACCTTGGCCACATCTGCCTTCCACCACTGAGCCTGAGGATCCTTCCAAGTCATTACTGACATCTGGGATGCTCCAGACACGTCTGTAAAAATGATTAGAGATTTCAAAGGCTTTCTACTTTGAACACTTTTTAAGGAAAGGGTGAACTGAACGTTTTTTCTGAAAATTTTGTGGGCTGGCTGATGAATTGAAATTTGACCTGTGTAACTGTCCAGGGCAAACTGCAGTGCTTCATTTTCCTGAAGCAGGTGCTCCAACATTATTTTTGTAATTTGGCCCAAGTTTTTCTCAACTGGGAGATGAATGCACTCAAAGTCACATCCCGCCAACTCCTGGATCCGGGTCCTGGCTTTCTGGATCAACTCTGCCACCAGCTCCTGTGGCTTGGTCATTCTTTTGGACCGATGACAACAATGAACAGTTCATGCTGTAAGAGTCCTTCATGTTAATCTATCAACTCACACACTGGGGAGATAAGCATGGAGCAAGAATATTTTCATCTGCTTCTTCTACTAATTTTTACATGTATATGCTGATATATCTTTTGTCCCAGTGATATCTTGTGTTTGAGAAGAAATGTAACAGTTTAATCAGTCCATGTACTAATAGCACATAATTGTCATGTAAATTGTTACAAGAATTCATTTTTCCCTTTCAGAGTCCTCTCTTGTATTTTTCCACTCATGAACAAACACAGAGGGCAGAGCTCATTTCTGATTTTGATACAGCTGTCTGTAGTGGAATAATTTCCATCTAATTTTTAGCTTTATTCATTTTAATATATACAGGCCACTGGGTTTGGTTGGTTGGTTGGTTTTAAGATATAATAATTTATATATGTGTTTTACAATTTGAAATTTCAATTAAACCTTTTTGACAAGATGAGAGCAGGTTGGACAGGGCTTGGAGCAACTTAGTCCAGTGGAAGGTGTCCCTGCCCATGGCAGCAGAGATGGAATTACATGATCTTTAAACCTTCCAACCTTAACCCTCCCAAGATTCTGTGTTCAATCACTTATTCCACTCACTTACTTTTTTAGAACCTAGCAGCTTGTTTCTAGTTTGGGAATTTTTTTTCTGTTCCTTCTTCCTTCATTTTTGGGGAAAGAAACTTTCTACATAGTAAAATAACTCAGAATTTATTGAACTTTTTTTTTTTTTCAAATTCAATGTATTATATTGCAAAATCTTCTAAAATTACTTTTGAATAATTCTGTTTTATTGAATTTGCAAAATCTTTTTTGAAAGAATTTTGTGTAATTGTATTTTACTGAATATCCTATAAGGACACTCTTTTAAGTAGAGAGAGGGCCAGTGATATCCCTTAAAATCTGTGCTAGCAGGATGCATTGCTGCTGCTTACACACTTGGCCTGTGGGCACCTGCCTGGCTGCTCCCAGAAGAGAAATGGATGATGGCCGGGTTTTTCCTCAAGAAAGGCTCTCCTTGTTACCCAAACCCTTTATTTTCCAGCTGTAATTTAGGTGAGGCTTAACATTATTAAGAAAAACTTGTTCTGCATTTCTTTTATGTTGAAATATTCCTGCTGCTAATTTTCTTTTCCATTAGAAGGGAAAAGAAAAAGGTTGTGCTCTTCTTTTGAGGTAACCAAGTTGAAGTTTATTTATTGCACATTCAAACAAATTTGAGTCCCAGGAATGGGACTATCTTCTTCCCTTTAACCCAGAGGACCAAGTTCCCTTTAACACAGAGGACCAAGTTCCCTTTAACACAGAGGACCAAGTTCCTGACAAGTCAGTGACCTACTTAAGGATGACTTTCCTGCCTGTATATGGCAGAGAGATGATTTCTAAGGAAAACAGAGATGCTGAGTTCTACCAAAATGGAAGGAGTTGATCAGTAGTGGTTTTAGTAGAGTTCTCCTTTCAGGAGACATGGATTTCACAAAACTAAATGCAAACATTAATTACAAAAATAACTAATTTGCAAGGCAAAAAGTTGAAAATCTCTTTCCTTCACTCTCCTGCAGCACAGAGGAGATGTATTTGGGTCTCCCAGACCCCAAGTTATTCACTGCACACATCAAATATCTGTACTTCCAAGGTCTTGTTCACATTGTGATCTGGGCAGGACAATAACAGAGTTTCAGAGCCACACATAGGTGGGAGCTGGGGAAGCGATGTATTGTGGTTGCATGGTTGTGCAGGGTCAGTCCAAGAGTCCACCCACCCCCAGTCCCCCACCAAGTATCTCAGACAAGTATCTCAAGAAGAATATGAATAGAGCAGGAACATAGGGTACTTTTTACTAATATTGACACTATTTTCAATTATTTTCTACTCTAAATTACTCAGTTCCCAAGGGAGAAGTGGTTTCTATGCATTTTGTAATCTGGTTCAGTCTCTCCTTTGATTTGTCTTGAACCTAGCACATAAGATCATCATGTTATGCTTTATTGGAGGTTAGGGTTTTTCCTTTTATTTTCTTTCTCTTATGGAAGTTTCTCCTGGTTTGTTGCTAAGAGAGAGTAACGACCTAAGAGCGACAAAAGAAGTTGCCCTGGGAACAGTGTGGATGGCTACCTTATCTGAGGGTTTCTCTTGGAGGAGCAGAGATACCTCGAGAATTGGGCTGGGGAAAAGGGGGCTGGGGCAGCTGCTGGCTCTTCTTGCTCTCTTGGCTTCAGAGGAGGACAGTTGAGCTGCTGCTTGGAGGGGAGGGGGAGCGGAATTCGCTGCTGATACCAGAGCCCAGCCCTTCCCTGTTGGTCCCCTGCTGTGGGTGAGCCTTTGCTTTTACCTCACCAAAAAAAAGACTTTCACTATCTGTTATGGTGTCTCAGGAAAAAACTGGGGATCCCAAGCCCTTTTCCTCTCCCAGGCAGTCTCTCCCTGCCGTGTTCTGGAGCCGGGCTGCCGCTGCCCAGTCCCCACCATTCTTCTTCATCCCCTGCCTGCTGGGAAGCCCCGAGGTTCCAGCTACAGCTGCAGTGTTTCTGCTGCCTCTTGCTGGCTGCCCCAGGTGAGGTTACCCACCCTGCCAATCCAGATTGCTGCTTGTGAGGCTCCTGCTACAGCTCTCTTTGCTTTCCAGAGGGGGCACTGGATCAGCTGCCTGTAGGGGTTTGTAAAGGAAGCCCCTTTCCCATCCCCTCTGCCAGGCCCATCCGCCATTGTCCGCGTGCAGAGAGGTGACCGCGCTCGCACCACAGCTCCCCCTGCAGCCGCGGGGGAATCATCGCACCTGCCCTGCCCGGACGGGAGCCAGCAGCGCCCCTGCCGGCTGTGCCCGGAACTGCACCCAAGGGAGAAGTGCTGGAAGAGCGAGCATTGACAGTTCACGTTTTGTTGTTACCGTTGTTGTTTTTGTTTGCCTTGTTATACATATACATACTAGTATGTTTCTTGTATCTTTGCCTGAAAGCCCCTTAATTTCAAAGCTGTAATAATAGAGAGGGAAGGGGGTCATATTCTCCATTTCAAAGGACATTCCCACCTCCCTTGGTAGACACCTGTCTTTCAAACCAAGACATGCTTATTTGGAGAAAGAAAAGTCTTAAATGAAATTAATTAAATGAATGACTAAAGACACTCGGCCCACTGTTTCTCACTAGTTTTGTCAAGTCAATGTCCTTTCATAGGATCTGTCATGGAATAATTTCATTAATATAAATCTGCTTCTTTCTGCAGATTTGTAGGAAAAGGATGTGTAGCAGGGCAGCTCTTATAGACAACTGTAGCGAGAAACAAGTGCAATAGCAAATAGCTAAGTCAAACACACCTACATGTCCTTTGACTATCAGAGTGTACAAAGTGTAAATTTGTCTCTCAAAAGCAGTCTCAGAAGTCAAGAACTATTCTTGGGTCAGCAGTACATGGACCCTCTTGGTTTTCAACCATGGCTGTCCTTACAGATCCTGCTCTCGCCACCCTCAGCTCTTCATAGCAGTGTTTGTTGCTTACTTGTGCCATTTTTCTTCCTTGTTCCCTCAAATACTGTGAAAACCACCTTTCACAACATAACACTTCATCCTTCCTTGTGTCCATCACGGCTACTGAACTTATATTAGGTGGAGTCAGAGAGATCTTATACAAAATGCATGCTCAGATCCTTCACTTTGCTTTCCTGACAAATGTGATGGAAATGGCACATTTTGTACAACACAGGCTGCACTTAGTCTTATATAAATCCTACTTTTCAGACATTAACACTGGGAAAACTGTTTCACTGGTGGATTTTTTTTCTGACATCACTTCCAAGGTACCTGCCCTGCCCCCAGACAAGTATTATTGTAGATGACCAGATATGTCTGGGTGTTAGTGTGAATGCTAAGGCAGAATAGTGGGAAGATCAGCAACCATCTGTCCTTTATCACTGTGAGGGCCAGTAAGAAAAATTACTGGTAGTCTGTTGAGCTGTAATTGGAAGGATCTGAGATCTGCTTTCCTTCTGTTCAGTCAACAGAAGTTAAGTTCTTGGCATCAGTGTACTCAAAGTTGTTGGAGTAATGCTGGCTTTTTGCTCCCTCCCAGAGAGAAGGGTTCTAAACCCAAACTAACTTGCAACAAGAGGGTTAGAGGCTCACTTCTGCAGCACCTCAGGTGCAGCACAGGCACAGGCTGAGTGCAGACCCACAAAGCAGCATGACCCAAAATCAGGGCAGTTGTCCTGGGGAGAAGTCTTCCCTCTGCTCTATGGATTTTCAGACTCTTTGACAACTCCTCTGTATTGGGTTTTGTGGCCAGATTTTGATACTGGGGAGGCTACAGGGGTTGCTTTTGTGAGAAGAGGCCAGAAACTTACAGGTAGCTTGAAGGCAGATCCATTGCTGGCCAAGGTCAAGCCCATCAGCAACCCTGGCAGCATCTCTCAGACAAAGCATTCAAGAACGTAGAGAATACTGGGCAACCTCAGCCGGACAGAGGAGTGAGAATATGTGAGTGCAACAGCCCTGCAATGTCTAAGATCAGTGCAGAAGGAGGGGAAAGAGGTGCTCCAGGTGCCAGAGCTGAGATTCCCTGGCAGCCAATAGTTCAGCCCATGGTTAGGCAGCTGTGCTCCTGCAGCTCGTGGAGGGCATGGAGGAGCAGAGATCCACCTGCCGCAGCTGGAAGACTCTATGCCAGTCAAGTTGAGCCTTGACTGAACTCAGGAAGAGTAGAAGAAGAGAGGAATAAAGGGCAAGTGTTTTGGGGTTTTTTTCCTCATTATCCTACTCTGATTTGATTGATAATAAATTAAGCCAAATCAGGTCTGTTTTGCCAGATATAGTAATGAGTGAGTGATGTCTCTCTACCCTTATCTTGATCCATGACTGTTTTGGCAGATTTTCTCTCCCCTGCTCTGCCCTTTCTCTTACACTCTGGGAGGGGAGTGATAGAGTGGTTTTATGGGCCACACCCTCACTGCACCCCATGAGAAGTTTTTAGCTGTTACAGACCATGAATGAGAACCAATGAACACAGGAGCTGAGTAGCCAAGCCTGGACAGGGAAAATAAATGTGCAACTGAGGCAGTCATGAGACTATCTTGCAGGAGAACCTGTAATTTTGAAACTGAAGGTGACAATTTCATTTTGAACATACTTCTGAATATTGTCATGGCAGAACCAGAACATTTACAAGAGCACGGTTGCTCTGCTATTATTAAAGACTACAAAAGAGTTTTTCAACTTCAAGGTGAAAATGGCTTGAGAAATGCAAAACACACTCCTATTAAGCTGCAAAAAGACAAATACAACCATATTTCACCTTCTATGTGCTGTCATCTCTTCCCTGCTGCCTTTGTAGCACTTTCCAACATGACCATGACCTCAGTGATGGATTGTGAATTCCCACTTCCCTCCTCTCACCAACAGAGCAAACACCAATGGATCAGTACCAGCTGCTGCCCACAGCAGCCTGTGACCAGGGGCATCAGACTGTCACCTTTGTGTTCAACCCAACAGGTTGAACATTACTAGAGTGGCAGCTAAAGCAAAGTAACAAATTTATCTTAGATGGATTTCACCCAGCCTGTCTCTGCTGTGCTATTCCCCAGATGAATACAGGCCCACCCCACAATTTATTTTTCACACTGTAAAGCGTATGTTTTCTTTTAGGAGTGTGACCATAAGGACTGTCACTGTGATTTTGGATGGGCCCCTCCAGACTGCAAGCTGGAAGAATTTGAAGGGAATGCTGAGAGTGGGGCACCTCCTCCTTTGAAGAGTCAGCACAATTTGGTGGTACCTCTCTGTAACGGCTGGGGGTCAGTGGGATGCAGAGATCCTGCACCTCTGCCTAGTTGCGACTGTGATTTCTGCTCTGAGCCTTTAACAAGGCTGTTTGCATGAAAATCAGCTCATCAGAGTGATGCAGGAGAAAGAGAGACAGGGCTTTGCATCTGATCTCTTGGAGGCTTTTAATCCAGCTCTTTGAACCAAGAAATCTGGGAATGAATGCCAAGGGGCTTACAGAGAAGCTGATCTTTTATGCCCTGTAGGTCAGGGCAGTTCCAAGGAGATAAACAATGAGAAACATAAAATTAAGATGAAACGCTGGGGAAAGCTCTCTTCCCTCCATGGAAGGATGGGTGTACTGTGGGCTGGCTCACTGTCCCCCACACTTCTCTGCTTATCACACTGCCTGTCTCAGCTTCATTTTTCCAACAAGTTTCCCATCTATACTTTTGGACCACTTTAGGCTTTGTTCAGTCATCTCTTTGTCCCTTGCTGTTTAGCCATGTCAGGTTATTTGTTTCGTCTTCTCTTGCCTTTTTTATCACTCCAGTTGTGCTTTTCTTGCCTACCAGACTACTGTCCCAGATGCAGATCAATTGAATTAAGCACAGAGGCCAAGCAGCCAGTAAATAGTTCATTAAGATGCTTTATGAGGAGTGTTGTTCTGAGCTCATCAAAATCCTCTTTGGAAAATCCTCCTCTTCTCTTAACATGGATATGCAGCTGAGCTCCAATCCTGAGATGCCAGGACATATAGATAGAGTGTTCCAAGTCACTCGGCAGTGCTGCGGAAACCCATTGCACACAACAGCTGACATCCTTCCACCTCTTCCTTAACCTTCTGTTCCTTAATTCATCTACTGACAAAGAACAATTAGACCTTTCTGCTGTTTATTTGGCCAGGCAAATGGCCAGTTGCTCAGACAGGAAGAGGCCCTGTGGCACTGCAGAATGACAACTATTTTGGGCAGATAACAATTTAAAGATCCAATCAATCATGTTTCAATTATCAACCCATGGTGACATTTCATCTCTCTGTTCCCTTGGGAGGGAGCCCTAGTGGCACTCATTTGATTTCCACTCTATCACTCACTGAGAAATGCAAATGAATATTGAAAAAAAAATAAATAAAGTAGTGTGTGGAGGATAAATTCTCTCTTATCCTCTTACCATTTTAAGCATTTTTGGCAGGTCAAATGGGTTTATCAGCTTAACTGAAAGAATATGGAAATGTGGCTGTAGACTGGGAGAATGTTCAAAATCCCAGACTAGGAAATTAACTGTTAAGGAATATATTTAGCACAGGTAGCTCAGTGTGCAAGCTGCAGGTGGAGTTCTGTGTGGGGGGAAATGGCAGGTGCCTGAGGCCAGAGGCAGGTGAGCAGCCACTCAAAGACACGCCAGGATCCAATGACTCCAAAGGATCTGGAAAATGAGAGATGTGACTGTACCCATGTTTCTGGCTGTGACTGCTGACAGAGAACATCCTGCAGTTGTTTGATCATAGGCTTGGGTCATGTCTGCAAAAGAAAACAGACCAAATGGAAGAGGAACAAAAAGGAGAGAGCTTGATGAGGGCCTGGAACAACAGAACAAGGGGGAAAGCAGGTCTTATGTTTAGGACTAACACGTCCAGCTGTGGTACCCCAAACATCAGGACATGCAGCTGGTGTGGCAAGTCCAGGGAAAGCCATGGAGATGCTTCAAGGGCTGGAGCCCCTCTGCTCTGGAGACAGGCTGGAAGAGCTTGGGGTGTTCAGCCTGCAGAAGAGAAGGCTCCAGGGAGAAGGAGCTCCTTCTAGTGCCTAACAGGGCTCCAAGGGAGCAGGAGAGGGACTTTGAGCAAGGGCCTGGAAGCATAGGAAAAGGGGAATGGCTTCCCACTGCGACAGGGCAGAGTTAGATGGGATATTGCGACGAAACTCTTGGCCGTGAGGGTGGGGAGGCCCTGGCACAGGTTGTCCAAAAAAGCTGTGGCTGCCCCATCCCTAGAAATGTTCAAGGCCAGGTTGGATGGGGCTTGGAGTAACCTGGTCTAGTGGAAGATTTTCCTTCCCATAGCAGGGGCATGGCACTGGATAAACTCTGACGTCCCCGCCACCCCAGCCCACTCCGCCACTTTCTCTGTGACGTCACTGCCGCGCGCCGGCGTGTGACGTCAGCAGCGCGCCGGGCGGACGTTGCCATGGAGGCGGCAGACGAGTGGCTGCTGCAGTCGCTGCGACTGTGAGGGACCCCCGGACCCCCGGCGGGCGGCACTGACCCGGGCCCCGCCCTCATACCCGCCCTCTCCCCGCAGGTACCGTGACCTGCACACCTTCGAGCTCCAGGCGCCCACCCGTCTCATCGAATGGGCCCGCGGGAACCGTGAGTGCGAGGCGGGGAGTGCTGAAGGGAAGAGAGGGACGGGGCTGGGGTCTGGCGGGGTGGGGTGGATGTGCGGTGTGTGAGGAAAGAAGGAGGCCTAGGGGCCGGGCCGGGGCCCGTGTAGAGGGAGAAGGGAGAAGGGAGAAAGGAGGCAGGGGGATTGGGCCGGTCTGAGGTCCCGGAGGGGAGGCCAGGGTGCAGGGCCAGGACCCCAGAAGTGGGGCTGAGTGGCTGGAGCTGTTCCGGGTTCAGTCTGGGTTCGAACTCAGGGTCTGGGGGTACATGGACTGTGTGGTAACACGGGTTTGTCTCAGGGAGGGTGGGCTGGGAAGGGGGGCAGCCCTCACCGTGTTCCTGGCTCTTCATGCCCACCCCACCAAGGTGTCTGTGTAGCCGGGTATGGACAGTCTCATGGGAATGAGATCCTGCAGCTGATTCCACCGCCAACACTGCTGACAAAGGAGACCCAGGTGGGTGTTGGCAGCCAGAGTGGCACCAGACCTCTGTGATCTCCTTGGCCTGATGTTTTCAGAGACCAAGCCAGGGCTTGGTGGCCTTCATGAGCTGTTACCTGTTGCTGAGACAAGGGCATGGCCAGGGATTGAGCAGCTTTGGTTGAAAGGTAAAGCATGTAAGTCACCTTTTTGTTGTCCAGTCATGTTCTCCTGCAGCTGCTCTGCAGACAGCTTGGGACACTTCATCTCCAGGTATGTGAATGAAAGCATTTGATGGGGAAAGAGGACAGATGAGGACAGCAAGCCAAGTGAAGAAGGGGCTTGCTGAGCAGCCCAGGCGTGGGGGACCACCCTGCAGAGTGCCAAGGTTGACCCTTGTGGGGGGTGACCTCCACACTAGAGTAGAAGGTGCTGTTTGGTTACTTGGTAAAAAATGCTCCTGAGCCAGATGTGCACAGATGGCAACAAACACAGGCAGAGCTCTTGGCAGCAGTTTTCTCCAGATTTTTGTTCTCTCTGACTATTTTAGGATCCTTCAGTCCTATATCTCCTGTTGAAAAAGGCAGGATAGGGAAAGGGTTATACCAAGCAAGAGTTCGTCTCATGTCTCTGTCATTTTTTGTGATAACTGAACACAAGTTGTGCACCACTGTGTGAAGAAATGTCTTTGCCTCTGATTTCTAGGGCCTGTGTCCAGAGAGAGATTTCAAGGTAGAATGTGGTGGATTTTCAGAGCGTCCAGTGTACAGCCTGAAATATGTGCCGGACACCAGGTATGACCACATGATCCTTCCCAGGGTGTATTGGAGATGGAGAGGGGACTTTTCCATGTCTGCTTCCCAACCCAGATAGTCAGTCCTGCCAGCTCTGAGACCAGTGTGAGTCTGAGCCAGTGACATACCAAGAACTGCTGATATTGCTGTTCCCTACCCCACATCTGAGCAGCAGGGGCCTGTAGAGTTTTCCTGCTCTACCTTCCCTTCCTTCTGCATTTGACAGTGTTTGGAGGTGCTCACCAGCAGAGTAGAACACTGGTGGCTGGTGCTGCTGCTCTGCAAGACCCCATGTGTGCAGGTTCAGAAGTTTTTTTTCTGCTCTGGATTTAGACCAAACAAACACCTCTGGCTGATTTGTATCCCTTGTTCAGTCTTTTCCTACACAAGTCCCCATTGACTGCTTTGCGGCTGTCCTGCATCATTCTTAGTCTAGTCCTTCTGGAAAATGTGATAATTAAATCACAAAATCATGGAATCATTTAGGATGGAAAAGCCTTCTGAGACCATTGATTCTAAACATTCCCCTGTCACTTCCAAGCCCACCACTAACCCATGCCTCCAGTGCCACACACAGCTTCTAAATCCCTCAAGGAATGGCGAGTCCACTCCTGCCCTGGGCAGCCTGTGCCAAGGCTGGACAGCACTTTCAGGGAAGGAATTTTCCCAATATGCAACCTAAACATCCCCTGGTGCAACTTGAGGCAATTTCCTCTTGTCCTGTCCCTTGTTCTTTGGGAGCAGAGCCCAGTCCCCACCTGACTGAACCCTCCTGTCAGGGAGTTGTAAAGAGGAAAAAAGTGCTCCCTGAGCCTTCTTTTCTGCAGGCTGAACCCCCCCAGCTCCCCTAGCCACTCTTCATCAGATCCTCATAAAGTAACCTCATAAATGCTGTTGTCTGAGACTGTATTTGCATGGACTGTGTGGAGCATCCCTGCATGAGGAGTTCTGGAGTTATGGTCCTTCCAGCCACCACTCTGCTCCAAGCAGAGGCAAGAGTTCCTGCTTACAGGAGCAGCAGAGCAGTTTGTCCCAGGCTGGGGAAAACAAGGCTTTTCTCTGTTCCTGAGGAGCCTGTTTTGTGAGACTCTTCTGATTCCTCAGCTTGCTGGTAACAAGTGGCCCACCCGACAACTCCCTCCAGGTCTGGCAGGTGTCAGCAGAGGACTCTGGTAAGGGTTTCTGTGCTCAAGTGGTTTCTCAATGCAGTTGTTGCATCTCACCTCTCTAGCTTCCCCTTCTTCCTGTGTGTCAAATGAGGAGAGAAGTGCCACTTCCTTCTTCTGAGTGACCGCCCTTGTGTGGCACGGGCTGGAGAAGGGTACAAGAAAAGAGTCTACACCAGTTTTGGTGGTTTGGACTTAACAGCACAAACCTTGTCAGAGAATTAGTGTGTTTAGGCCTGTCGCAGTAGCCTTGTACTGCATGTAGCTGGCACAGTGTCCCCTTAGTAACTCCAATGGTTAGAAATAAAGCTCCATCCATTGCATTTTGGAATAGGCTGTGATCCACCTTCTCTCAAAAAGGATCACCATTGTTGAGGCTGTTACTGGAAAATACTTGTAAACCACCAGAAAAGAAATGCAAAAGAAGAAGAAAACTTCTTTGAACATAAACATCTTGATTCACAAATTTTCATTAATTTTGCTCGGCATTTTGTCATTTTGTCAGTCCTTGTTGGATGGGTTGGAAAGGGGTTTTACCCTGAAGAGGGGGCTAGGCATAATTAGATTTCTTATTGGTTTTGTATGTCAGTTTTACCTTTGTGAGATATTGTGAAGCAGCTTAATTGGATGGATTCCTTAGTTCTCAATGTATTTACATCTGTTTCTGTCTCTTCCTAATAGATGTTATTAAATCTGTAAGCACCATAGCAACAGAAAATGACACTGGGCAGTCCTGGGCTAAAATTGCCACCATTTCAGCCAGAGCCCCATGGGTCCTTCACGGCTCAAGACTTGACAGAGTCCAAATTACAGAGGTTGAATCAAGGAAAAATGTCTACACGACAGGTATTCAAGGCAAGGCTAATGTCTTATCTTTGGTAAGGTGGAGTTTGGGTAAAGCAGTGCTAACTGAATAGCAAACATTTCACTGAGCAGGTACTTTTGGGCATGTACATATAAATATATTTGCCTCAAATATATTGTCTTGAGGAAAGAGGTGACAATGGTCAGGTCCATCTCCAGCTGTTTACCACTCACATTACACTGATTTCTCACATTTCTGCTCCAAATCTGGGCACTACCAGAGTCCTGCAGATAGTTTCATTGTGGAGAACTGGGTTCACAGAGGGGTGCTGGGTGTGCTGTCCCAAACAAGGGAGGTGACAGCTTGGTTACAACAGGCGGTGTGTTCAGGTCTGGTTTCCTTGGGGATCTGTGCCTTGACCTATGCAGTAAGACTCAGTCTCCACAGAGCTCATCACTGGGGAGGGAAGAGGGGATGTGTGTGTTCAGTGGCAGTATCACAGCACTGAGGAAAGGGAAGGTCTGTTTGTCACTGTCCTTGTGCCACAGGTACTTACAGAATATTGGAGTGGTTTGGCTTGGAAGAGACATTTAAAGCTTATCTCATTCCAACTCCCTGCCATGAGCAGAGACATCTTCCACTAGATGAGGTTGCTCCAAGCCCCAACCAACTTACAGGCATGAGGCAGCCACAGCTTCTCTGGACAACCTTGTCAGGGCCTTACCACCCTCACAGACAAGAATTTCTGCCTAATATCCCCTTTAACCCTGCCTTCTGTCGGTGTGAACCCATACCCCCGGGAGTCCTGTCACTCCCAGCCCTTGTCCAAAGTCCCTCTTCAGCTCTGTTGGAGCTCCATTAGGCACTGGAAGGGGCTCCTTGTCTTTTCTCTGGAGTCTTCTCAGGCTGAACACCTCAAGCCCTCCCAGCCTGTCACCAGGGCAGAGGGGCTATAGCCCTCAGAGCCTCTCCATGGCCTCCTCTGGACTCATTCCAGCACCTCCACATCTTTCTGATGCTGGGGGCCTTGGAGCTGGACACATTACACCTGGACATACATCCTGCTTTCTTTCTCAGGCAATACTGCAGTTCACAAATCCTGAAAATGCTCCTCATTGCACCTGAGACCTACCTGCCTCTCTTTTTCAGCTTCCAGAGGCAGCGAGGAGCTCAGCGGCCTGGCCTTCCTGGACTGCAACACGCTGCTTCTGTGCTGCGCCACAGGCCGGCTGTGCCTGGCTGACATCCGGCAGCCACAGCGTCTGACGGAGGCCACATCAGTGCCCTCGGCACCGTGCAGTGAGCAGTGGTGCATGGGCAGCAGGCATGGAGCTCAGGGCTTGGAGACGAGCTCCCAGCCCGTGGCTCGCCTTTCGAGCAGGGGGCTCCTAATCCTGACAGACCTCAGGAAAACCTCTGAGTTTTTGGCCTTGGTGAAGACCAGAGTCCCCTCTCCTGGTTCAGGAGCAGAGTTCCTGTGCGTCTCCTGGGCTCCTGCTCTGGAAGGCTACCTTGCCATTTCAGGTATGTGCTTAGGGCAGAGATCTCCTTTTCTGAGTGCTTTTTTGATTTATGTTTTTGTCAAGGCCCAGTTCACTCAACCTAAAACCCCCCAGTGACAGGGTGGCTTTTCAGAGCTGCCCCTGGAGCCAGTGGAGATGCCAACTAATCGTCCTCTGCAGCTGCCTCTTTCCAACAACTCCGGAAGGGGCCTGGGCGGGTTCTGGAAAATGCCTGCTGCCTTTCTGTTAGATCAAAGGCCCCAGGCTGACCACAAGCACTGCCCTGATAGTGCCAGTGACAGCTTGGCTACAGGCTACAGCATTGATAATGCCAGCTGGGCAGCAAGGCTGCCTCTTGACCAGAGCCTTTCATGTTCACACTCATGAATCCACAAACTTTAGGGATCTGGTCTGGGGTCTCTGCAGCAGCTGTTTCCTTGAGACACTCTCCTTGGAGGCAGAGCTGCTCTCTTCTCAGGTTTCTAATCTGGGCCATTTTTCCTTGTTCCTGCTGGGAGGTGATTCTGAGCCCAGCTGGAGTAGAGCAAAGCAATTAATTTCTGCACTCTCTAATTCCCTTTTATCCAAGGTTTCGATGGCACCGTGCATGTCTATGACACACAAAGCTGGGACAGCTCTGGCAGGGAAGCAGAGCCCGTCTTCATTCACAAAGGCCACGCATTTGGCGGAGCAGGTGGCAGCGGGGACTCTCCCCTGGTCACTGTGCACACATGGCATCTGCAGAAACCCAGAACTCTGTTGTCAGCAGCGAGTGATGGCTCCTTGCATGTCTGGGACTGGGTTCAGCCTTGTGGGAAGTGTGGGTAAGGTGGTGTTTTGGTGAGATGGGGCATTTCCTGCCTCTGCTCTAGTTTGTGTGGGCTGCAGGGTGTGTGTGCCTGCAGATACTGTTTGGAGTCTGTTGCAGTGAGCAGAACTGTAAAATTTCTATTTTAATAATAGTAAAAATTTTGGCTATGTTAATTGTTCACCTGTGTACCAGCCTTCAGATGAGAGCTGTGCCTGTGGTTCTGACTGTGCCTGCTGGCAGAGTATGTCCTGTTGTTTGATCATAGGCTTGTGTCATGTCTGCAGAAAGGGAGAGGAACAAAAAAGGAGAGAGACTTGACAAGGGCCTGGAGTGACAGGACAAGGAATGGCTTCCCTGCCAAAGGGCAGGGTTAGATGGGATATTGGGAAGAATTTCTTCCCTGTGAGGATGCCAAGGCCCTGGAACAGGTTGCTCAGAGAAGTTGCACATCCCTGCATGTGTCCAAGGCCAGGCTGGATAGATCTTTCAGCAACCTGGTCTAGTGGAAGGTGTGCCTGCTGATGGCAGGGAGTTGGAACTGGATGAGCATTGAGGTCCCTTCCAAACCAGCCATTCTCCAATTTCATAAAAAACCAGGAGTTTGAGGAAACAGGCTCTTCTGTGGGATATTTACCCACTGTATTCCAGGCCCAGAGTACCAAGGGGAAGCTGCACCCCTGAAGGGGTGTTGACATTTATCACGTGCATGTATGTCACAAGCAGCAGCCTCTGCTCAGGAAGTTTCAGCGTGACCGCTTGTGTTCCTGCTTGCAGCCTGCAAAAGGAAGAGGAACAACCTTTCCAGCCCCAGCCTACTCCAAACTCTGCCCTTCCTCTCTAGATCCCAACCTGGTCTGTGTCCTTTGGTGTACTTTGGTTCTTTTCCCACCAACTGCACGTTTAGATTTGATGTAACTGATGTGTTTTCCTGGGCTGAGAAAGCAGGCAAGGATTCCTGCCACACCCACAGTGTTACCAAGGTGTTAATTGGGAAGTAACAACCTGCTTACAGGAGGCTGTATTCTGCTCTGGGTGTCAGCTGAGGTGAGGAGGGCTTGAAGACAGGTGAGGGGGGGTGAAGGCTGTACTTCAAGAGCACCTGGGGAACCTTACACTGGGAATGTGCTGTACTGATTCACTCTGTGCCATGGCAACAGTTGTCTGCCTGGCAGCTGAACCTGGAACCTGCTCCATTCTTCTCCCAGGTCAAGCCATGTGGGCACTTTCGCTCACCCCAAAACTCCATCTGGCAGCATGTGCAGCAGGGGTAACACATCCTGCCCAAGGCTGGGGATGTTGATGTTTTGTCACTTATTAAAAGCATGGATATGTGTCACCACCATCAGCAAAGGGAAAAGCCTTTTTGAGTCCTAGACGAGCCTAGCTCTCCTCCAGGAGTGCCTGAGCATCCTTTCCACTGCCAAGGATCCACAGCAAAACCAATCCAGCTGAGCCAGAGCTGAACTGGGGGAAAACAGGTTCTGACCAAGAACCTGGGAGCGTTTCTGCCCCAGTGTAGGCAGCAGGGAGGGCTCCTGACTTGTTAGTTTCTCCATCTGCTCTTGACTCAGTCCCTTCCAGCTGTGGTAAAGCTGAGCATGCCCTTCCCCTGGACCAAGACCTGCAGGTTCCTGCATTTAGGAGGTGGCCTTTCTGCCCCATGATGGCCCATAGCAGCCCCAGGAAGGGCGGTGTGCAGTACACAGCCATGAAGGGTTCCCAGAGAGGGATCTTGGAGCTCAGTGGGTTTTCCTCGAGCACCCCTGAGAGCAGGTGATTTGGCAGACAGAAGGTGCAGTCTCAGATTGTGCAGTTCCTCCTTCCTGGAGGAAACAGCCATAGAGGGAGGGTCTCACCTTGGAGGAGGTGGGCTCTGAGGTAGAGAGAAGACCACTGGAGCCTTTCCAATACCCCAGCTACGTCTTTGTCATTGCCTCCTTTACCAGGACATGTGGAGGAGCTGACCCTCTTCCACATCACAGCGATGCAGATAGCACAAGGACAGAGAACTGAATTTGCTTGGCTTTCAAAATGGGGCTTAAGCAATAGCTCAGTTTGTACCCATGTAAACTTCCCTTTTTTTTCCTAAAATAACTTAAGCCTTCTTGTCCAGCTTGAACTAGATTTGACAGAGGACTGGAGATGTCAAAAATATTAAGTACTCACAGATGCTGGGGGAAGGGATTATGCACATGAGGGATTTGGAGAGTTGTGCTGGGCAATAGGGACATTGCTCCCAGGAATGCATATTGCCTCTGGCAGTGCCCATATGGGATCAGTCTGGTTGTGTGACTGGAGACTTTGGCTTTGCTGGTGGAGCCATATTTCTTTGGTGGGGAAGGTTAGGACAGCCTCTGGCACAAATGCTGACACCCATGAAGTGAACCAATTTAAGGACTCTCCCCCTTGCATCAGCAAGGCAAAGAGAGCTCAAGCTGCATGGGACATGATTGTGTCCAACCTCTGCTGTCTCTGGACTTGTCTCTGGAAAAGTCATCCAGAAAGCCTGTCTTCACTGAGGCCACAGAGTTTTAACTCCTGGGCAAGGCAACACAGCTGGGGATGTAGAATCATGGAACCATTCATGTTGGAAAAGCTCTTTAAGATCATGGAGTCCAATCTTTACTCACACACAGCCAAGCCCAGTACTAAACCACATATATCTTCAACTGCCACATCTGCACATCTGTTAAATCCCTTCAGGCATGGCGATTCCACCACTGCCCTGGGCAGCCTGTCCCAAGGCTGAACAGTCCTTTCAGGGAAGGAATTTTCCCTAATATCCAATCTAAACCTGGCACAACTTGAGGTTTCTCCTTCCTTGACTATGAGGGGACAAGCCACAGCCCTTCCACGAGGAACTGTCTCCGAATTCAGGCTCATAAATGGAGGTGTTATTTGGCTCATTTCCCAGTTGTGGCCCCTGCTGTGCTCAAGAGATGAGAAGCTTCCTGCAGCATTAACAGATGTTTGGATGTGGCTCTTGGAGACATGGTTTAGTGGCCTTGGCAGGGCTGGGGGAATCACTGGACTGTATGACTTTAGAGGGTTTTTCCAACTTCATGATTCTGTGATCCTTGAAACAATCAGCTCTGAGCAGTTCCTCAGCAGGACACAGACTGGACATTGCTTGTTTAACAAGCAGCTCGTTAGTGCCCTATGCTCATCAGGTACAGCATGGCTGTGCATTTCATTTCCAAAATAATGCCCAGTCCCTGCTGCAGGACACAGAACCCTTCATCTCCTCCTTGGATCCTCTCTGCATGTCTCTGCACACCAAGGAGGCTGTCATCAGAGGAGGGATGAGGTGGCATGAGCAGGGCAGGTAGCTGCTGCTCCCTGGTCCTTGCACAGGAGGGAAAAAATTCCCCTGTGAGCATGGTGAGGCCCTTGCACAGGTTGCCCAGAGAAGATGTCCCATCCCTAGAAGTGCTCAAGGCCAGGTTGGATGGATCTTTCAGCAACCTGGTCTAGTGGAAGTTGTCCCTGCCCGTGGCAGGGAGGATGGAACTGGATAAGCTTCAAGGTCCCTCCCAACTCAAACCATTCTATGGTTCTGTGACTTGCTGCCTATGCCAGTTCCCCCGTCCTTAGCCAACAGAAGTGTCCAGGTATTGGGACTGTATTTTACTGTTTTTTCTTTTGTTTGGTTTTTTTTTTTTTCTGAGTTTAATAAACTAGAATAATTTATTCGACAGAACACAGAAACATCACAGACAGGGTGGAGAAACCAAAGCAGCAGGTATCAATGATCAGTACAAAGGAACCACTTTACAAAAAGAAGTACCACGCTGCCCATCAGCTTTACCCAAAAATTACCGGGGGGCGGGGGGAGAGGGGGATGGGCTCAGCTCAGCACCCCACAAACCAGGTGGGGAGGATGGAGCTATCTCCACAAAATGCTCTCAGATGACAATGCTGACTGCAACAGCACAATAAATAGTGGGAATGGCCTCTCAATGGATGGTGGGAAACCAGAGACCCTTAGAGAGGGGAGGGGGTCCAGGCACCACCAATCCGGGAGGTACAAGCATCTGTTGAAACGCTAGGGTGGCAAACACCCCACTTCTCCACTACCCCCAAATAGGTGCTAGATCCCATGCAGACAGAGCAAAACATCAACCAGGAGGGCTTTGCAGCTTTTTGCAGGACAAAAGTAGCCCTGGCAATATCTTGCTGGGCACCAGGCTATTCCACCACAACACTGCCATGGTTGTGAAGAGGCATTTGAGGCCTCTCCCAGACCAAGCAGTGTGTGACTGATGGCACAGACCCACAGTGTCCCCTCTGCCGCCTTAACCTGGCCCCAGCAGCTCCCAGCTCTGAGCTGGTTTCCTCCAGGGAGATTATACTGGTGTGAAAACTGATGCAGCTGGGAGGACCCCTGGGGTTGGCCACTTTGAGGGGACTTGGGGGAAGAGAAGGGCAGGTGCTGCCCACCCCCTTTGGAGCAGCTGGGGCAGGGGCCAAAGTCAAAGCCAGGCTCATGCATCCCAGGGAGGGAACACATGCAGCAGGGCCGGACAGAGGGGGACTGGCCGTGGGTGAAAGGAGGGGACACCGAAGTGCACAGGTGCCTTTTCCCATGAGAAGGCTGCCTAAAAAAACCACCCACCCCTCCCCCCACCCCCATTCTGCTGCAACCCCCCTCCCCATAGCAAACTGGTGTTGAGACTGGGCTTATATAAAACTCATAAAAGAGGCAGCTCATAGGAAAGGGCTCTGGTAAGTGGCAAGAGGCTGGACAGGGATGGGGTTACAGTGAGCCCTGCTGCCTCCAGCACCCCCCTGGCCATGCCCTGCACAGGAAACAGCAGCTCTGGCAGCTGGATGAAGAGACAACACGGCACAGCTGGACGGTTATAGGTCCTGTGGCCATCAGGTGATCTGTAGGCTCCCAGTACAGGTAGAAAACAAAATTAATTAATTAATTATAGAAAAGAGAAGCAGCCTAATGTAGGGGTGTCCCTGGGGCAGGGTGGCGAGCAGGGGGGGCTCGCTTATCTGTCGTTGAGCTGCGGGGAATTTGTCCGCTCCTCCTCATCCTCCTTGTCATCCTTCATGCCTTTCAGTCGCTGGCGGGCGAAGTCTTCAAACACAATGTCATCATCGCTAGTGGGGACACAAGGGAGAGTGGTTTAGGTGGGGTGCAAGGTGAAACACACCCTGCCCCACAGAGCTGTCCCAGCTCACCCAGTGGGCTCAACCTGCACTGCCACAATGTTATACAGCAGCTCAGGGGGCCCCAAAACCCACATCCCTAGCAAACAGCTTCAGTTTTCAAAGCTTTATTAATACTTGCCCAATGCACCCAAAAAAGAGCCCCCAAGCTCTCCAGCAGGTGCAGCTTTGCCAGGGCCATTGGCACTTGCCCCACTCTAAGGGAACCGCACACTGGCAGGGAGCAGCTTGGGTGGGTTAAGTACCCTAGAACCTCCCAAACATATCACCAGCCCAGGAAACGCTGTGGCAGCAACCTCCCACATCCCCAACACGATCCCGGCGGCCTCTTACTGCAGTTTCTCCTGTTTATTGGAAAGCCATGCAGGAAAGGGCAAAGGAGAAGAGAAAAGAGAGGGGAACAGCACACGTCATGCATTACAGGTGACATGTGTGGGGTTAATCACAAGTGCCAATCCCATGGCACAGCAGGTGTTAGACGATTCAGGGGGGGTGTGCCATGCAACCACCATGTTTCACATTCCCACACAAAATGTGGGAATTAGGGGAGGGGTGTGCTTTAGTCTCTTACTTTGTATCGAGCTCTATCAGATTGGTATCTATGGGTGCTTCATTCTCTGGAACTGAACAGAGGGAAGACACAGGATTAGTCACAGTGTGGTGACTGCCATCCCACCGAGGTGGGTGACACCTTCCCCAGGATCATCTCTGCCTCACCTACCAGGGTGGGTGACACCCACCTCTAGTTATCACTGCCATCCCACTGGGGTGGCTGAGATTCCCCTGGGGTAGTCCACCACTGTTCCAACCCTCCTGGAGTTTGGCTGTACTGGGATGATGGGAGCACCCCCATGGTTTTAACACTGAGCTCTGTTGAACAGAGTCAACAGGAGCCAAGAATCTCCCTCCACACAGCTTCACTGGCCCCCTTTTCCCCCGCCCATGCCCAGGGATACTGGCCCTGTCACCCAGGGACACACTCACTGTCCCGGTGTACTGGTTCCTCCTTGGGTTTGGGATGCATCAGCGTGAAGGGCAGCTCCACTGCAACATCACTGCAAAAGACACCAGGGTAAAGCATGGGCCTACCTGCACTTTACATGCAGAGTGAGGCAAATTTGCAGAGGGGGAGCAGAACAGCACCACCCCCTATTAGAGGTGCTGTAGAGACCACAAAGCCAGGCAAACCCCTGTGTTATCCTCCATGGAGCTGCACAGCACCTCTCATGCCTCTTGGTTGAACTTGGACCCCAGGATGGGGCATCAGCACAGGCCCTCTGGGAAGTAAAGGGGCATCAGGAGGAAGAGCAGCATGACAAAAATCTGTCTTTAGCAGCTGGGGGGGATCCAAATCCCTTGGGCTTAGTCTGCAGCCAGCAGTGCCATAGGAATGGCAGGAAGTCCACCAAGTTTTCCCAGTGCTCAGTGGGCATGGTGACAGCAGGGCATGACAGCCTAAACTGTTTCATCTGCCCTGAGCTGCCCCAGGGGCACGTAGCGCAGAGCTCAGACAGAGAAGTGTCCCAAAAGAGGACAAGTAGTACTGTGATCCCCGTAGGACAGTGGGAGGGAACTGATGTGAGAATGAAGACCTGGAAAGCCCCAGAGACTTGCCTCCCCACATCCAGAGATGCTCAGCCCTCTGTGCCCTGCTCACTCTCCCCAGCAGCACCCGCAGGCCTCTCACTCTGGTACAAGTAGGAGGATGCAGGATTCAAACCCTGCCAGCATTCCCAGCCTCACCACCCCAACCCCACCTCTGCCAGGCTTTTTGCTTTAGGTGAGACAGCATCCCTAACACAGTGAAATCACAAGGACAGACATGGGATCAGGTAGCACCCTGAGGGGCTGGGGGGTGCAATGGGGGGCTGCAGTGAGGATTGGGGGGTGCTGGGGGGAGTGGGGTGTTACCTGGAGGCGAGGTCTCCCAGCAGGCTGGCATGAGTCAAAGGATACAACACATTAGTCGCTGTCCCCTCCCAAGGACACACAACCCCCACACACCTTTTGTCCCACCCCTGCTTAGTCCCAGGGGAGCTTTAAGGATGAAGGGGCCCCACCTGCAGCACAGACCACTCCCAAGGTTAGAGAGGAGGTGCAGCACAGTGGGGGGGTGCCCAACACTTACCCTCCTCGTGACACCACCAGCTTCACCTTCACCTTATAGGAGACAATAATGCCCAGGATCTCCTTATTGGCTCCATCTCTTAACCTGGAGGAAGAGGCAGATGGGCATCAGTGAGGGAATAGCTGTGGGGATCAGAGCCATCCTGAAGGTCACCCCATGGTATCTCCTCCACCCCAAACATCACCCCTGGAGCAGGGGCTGGACGCCCACCGGGGCCAGGTCCTGCCCCCATGCTGCAGGGGAGACAGCAGCCCTGAGGGGTAGGGGGCTCACAGTGTGCTGGAGGCCAGGTTGGTGTCCTCGTGCTTGAGCTTCCCATCCAGCGCCAGCCCCCGCTTCTCCCGGTTGTTGGCAAGGAAGGGAGTTAGGGTGTAGACTTTGCAGAACGTCGAGCTCGGGGCCACCATGTCACTGGAGATGATTGCGACCATCAGCCAGAGCCCCAGCCACCCACAGCTCCCACAGGCCACCCCAGACATCTCCATCTTAGTCTGGTGAACTTTTCCACATTCCTATCCTTGCCCCAGCCTGATGAACATCTCCTTCCTGGAGGATGCAGAGGTTGATGTCCCCAAGATGCTACCAGAAAAAAAGGTCTCCATCTCCCTGTTCCTCCCACCAGTCCCTGCTTGCCAAATGCAACATCCCAGTGGGGCTACACTGGAGCAGGAGACCTCCAAGGTTCCTCCAAGACCCCCCTGAGGTCTCCAGGGCTCCTTATGATGTCCCCAAGAAGCCGATACTTACTCAGCATCCTCCACAGCCACTGGGCACTTGTACTGGGCAGTGTTGAAGAGGCAAATGTCGGCATACTGGCGCACTGGGGTGAGATACAGCAAGATGGGGATCAGGGCAGGCCCCCACAGGGATGGGGACAGAAACAGCAGTGGGGTGGGGGGACAGGGCCCTACTGCTCACCTGAGATCTTGATTTTCTTCACGGTCTTGTTGGTATTATTGGTGACATGCACGTTGACACTGATGGGCTCCCCGTGGTAGTAGATCTGTAGGGGATCAGAGCAGAGAGGATGGTGAGATCCCCAGGGTCACCCCACCAGTGTACACTCTCCAGTCTTTGCCCACCTCCTTGTCCAGGGATGCCTCAAGGTGCAGTGGCTTGTCTGACATGAGGAACTGCCGGGTGGTCTCTGCCATGGGCTGGGGGCCAGGTCTCTCTGGTGCATACTGGACCTTACGGATCACCAGGCGCACTGAGTTCCTGGGGGAAGACAGAGAGAGGAGAACTCAAGCTGCCCACAGGCTACCCTCTTTCTTCGCCCATTCTGGGTCAAATCCTTTTTTTTTCTGGTCTTCTGGATCAGAAGGATGCCATGTAAGGTCTTGTCTGGATGACCACCAGAGCTACAGGGGGGAAGCCCCATGGCTTGGCTAGGTTACCCACATCAAGTGCTGGGCTCCTTGCACAGTGGTGGATATCTGAGTCCCAAGATGTTCTCTGACCCATCCCTACCCTGGAAAACACCTCCATCCCAGCCCCATCCTGGAAAGCATCCCCCTCCTGGAAAACATCTCACCCAACAAACTGTGGTGCCCCCTTCCTGCTGCCAGCACCAGAGGAGGATGCCTCTCCCATTCAAGCTGGATGGATCCTCTCTGCTTACCTCTTGTGGATCTTCTCCTCCAGGTTCTCGGCACAGAAAGCTTTGACCTCGTAGTCCACCCCACAGGCCTGAAAACAAGGAAGGGGGAAGAAGGAGGAGGGAAACCCCTTTGCACTCCCCAAAAAGGTGGTCCCAGCAGTGGCCACTCACCACAGCCTAGTGGCATGGGAACATGGGGGGACCTTACCTTCCCTGTGTCCTCTGGGCCTGGCTGCAGCGTGACAGAGCAAGGCAAGTTGGGGGGGATCTGGAAGGGAAAAGGGAGTTTTTTGCGGGCTACCAGTACTTCCCTTTCCTGTCCACAATGGAAAGAAGGAAATCCAGGAAGGATTTCCTCATTTTACTATTGCATTTCCCAAATCCCAAAGCGTTATAAAAATACGTTATTTTAGAGGGTTTTAATTAACCAGGGGAATTTTGAGAAATCAGGGTGTCAGGGCCACTTTTAAGGCCATAGGATTGAGCCCCATAAAATGCCACAGACCTCCAGAGGGGATGGCCACCATTGCCAAAGCTTTGCTGAGGAAATCAGAGGAGCAGGTGCATGAAGCAGGAGGTCAGCCTCCACCCCATTCCCTGCCAGAGCTGTCCAGTGCTGGCAGAGATCCCCAGTGTCAGCATGGACCCCCTGGTGCTGATATGGACTGGCAGTTTCCCAACTGGTGGCTGCTTTCTGCTCACAAGTTTGAAGATCCACCAAAAGCTGTGACTTGATCACAGATGGCAGCATCTCACTCCCAACCTCGACCCCACAGGGCCAGATGGGACCCTGATGTCCCCATTGCAGGGTTCACTGTCCCTTCAAGCACCCCAGAACACCTGCTGTCACCCTACCTCAAAGGTGAAGGGGTAGGCGTGCTCGCCCAGCTTCTTGATGAGCCGCTCCTGCAGCCGTGTCAGCGGCTTTTTGTCCTCAGGGACAGGGGGGAAAGCCTGGGAGTTGGCCACAAACAGGTCCTTGCGGAAGGTGAGCCCCAGGACGTCCAGGTCTTCACGGCCATAGCGGAAGGCGCAGGTCAATGTCACAAAGACTGCAGAGGGTGACAATGGGAGGTTGGTAGCAGGGTGTGGGTCATGGAAGGGACCATCATGGCATGGAGACACCAAAGTAAGGTGGTATCCTGGCTCATGCCAGTCCCACCAGCACTGGCAAGTAGTGGTGGCTTGAGGACATGCCATGTTGAGAATATGAGGATTCAGCATGCAGCTGTGCCTTGGGATGCCCACCACAGCACCCCCATTCTCTACAGGACAGGGAACTTGCCATGGGAACAAGGGGCTGTAAAATGTCACCAAAGGGCCCAGAGATGCCAATGCCTGGGTAGGACTACATGGGGATGCTAGCATCACCCTGTGGCAGTGCTACTTCTGTGGCCCCAGGGATCCCAGGGGTACACATTACCTTTTCTCTCCTTCAGGTATTCAGGGTCCACCAGGACTACTCCATCTGCAACGGAACAGCCTGGTTAGAAATGTGTCACAGGGAAAGGGGGGACACACTGGCAGGGTCAGGGAATGCAATGGCAGGGTCAGGGGACATGCCACTGGGATGGGGGACACTGCTGGCAGGGGAACACACACTGTCAGAGTTAAGGGACATGCTGGTAGGGTTAGAGGGGAATGTACAGGTAGGGTCTGGGGGGACACTAGCACAGTTAAGTTAATGTCCCTTCTTTACAAAGAGAGCCATCACCCCCAAGCTGCCAGCCAAGGCTTGGGGGAACACGCTGCCAGCACGGACAGTCTGCATCTACTGCACCCAGGGCATATGCAAAGCCACACTGGGTCATGAATATTATCCCAAGTCAGCTATTTTCTGCTCCCCAAAATCCTTCCTCCCAGACAGCCCAGCCCACCCTGGCAAGCATCTTCCTGCAACTGACATCCCCTTCATGCCACCACATACCCACGGGGTCCACCACGTCGATGTGGTCCACGAAATCCCTCTTCCCAAGGTAGACAGTGAGCTGCAGGGGGGAACAGGGTGTCAGGCATGCAAAGAGCAGACCTCAGGGTCCCCTATGTTGTCCCACCTGCTGGGGTCCATATTCTTCATCATCCCCAGTGTCACCCTGTCCCTGTGGTACCCAAAAGCCAACCCCACCCCATTCCAGTCAAAGCTTGGAACCTTTCCAGTTGGCGCTAGAGCTGGAGGTATTTTACATCTGGGGACTCTTGGGTGGCACCCCAGGGGTTTGTACTCCACTCTTGGGCGAGGATGAGCCCCCCAGTGTCACCCTCTCACCTTTCTTCTGATGGGGAAACTGAGGCACAGGGCAGGCAGCTGCCAAGGCAGGTGGTTTTCTGCATCAGCTCTTGCTGCCAGACCCAAAACCGCAGGGTCACCCACATGCAAGGTCACCTGCACCCCAGCACTCAAAACCTGTCTGCTTGACCCCTGACCTTGGGAAAGCCCCACCCCCCTCTCCCAGTTCCACTGTGTTTCCCCTCAGTTTCTCTTCCTGCTACCCTGGCAGAATGCTGAGGCAGGCAGCAGTCTGCAGGGTACATCTGGGGTTCAGGGACATGAACCCCCCATCCCCCAGGCCCAGCCATACTTGGACCCCATGGTTTCCCCCACCATGTCCCCCTTACCTTCCCGTTAGGACTGGCTTTCTTAAACACCCTGCAAAACAGCAAAGGGGGTGTAAGTGCTGGAGCAGGAGGTACTCTGACTCCTGAACCCCCCCCTCTCTGCTCCTGGCTCCCTGCCCATGGAGCTGTCCAGCTCTCCCACTCAAGAAAGGTCCCTGGGGGAAGAAGCATCCACTGGCACAGTCCCATTGGGCGCCAAGTACATCCAACCTTCAGCACCCACTGCCAGGGCCCAGCTTTGGATAATGGAGGTGTCAGGACCCCAGCCCACCCTTTCGCCTGAGGATGGTGCCAGAGACCCCTGTGAAGGACAGCAGCACGCCAGCATCCACCTGGCCCTGGGGACCAGAGTGTGGGACCACGGGTCAAAGCACACAGGATGGTAGCATCCCACGGAATGAACACACCTCACCATTACCTCACATGGATGCATCCCAAAGCCGCTGGAGAAGCAAGAAAAGTCTGAGGTGGTCCTGTCCCCAGGGCTTTTTATTCCTATTCCAAACCATGAGACTAGCCCCCCTGACACCCCTCTCAACAGGAAAAATCCTTCTGGAACACCCCACAAAGCCATGGGAGAAAGGATGTGGGTCCAACATGGCACTGCTGGGAAATGCCAGAGCGTTCCCAGCCTGTCTGCAGCAGGCAGGGAACGGGTGGAGGCAGCTAGGGTGCCTGGCACTGCCAGATTTTTCGGAGCCTGCCCTGGCACAAAGCCACCTATAATGGGCTCTCCTCAGATAATCCCTCCTCGCCTTTAAATTCCATTAAAA
Source organism: Parus major (assembly GCF_001522545.3). Lineage (NCBI taxonomy): Eukaryota > Metazoa > Chordata > Aves > Passeriformes > Paridae > Parus > Parus major. The sequence continues at coordinate 102,101,815 of NC_031768.1, forward strand.
CCATCTGGGAAGATTAGTAGTGGTTTTAGGCTGGAAATAATAATTTCCCAGGGCAGTTGCTTGGCTCTGCCAAAATGTCCCAGGCTGCTACTGGATGATGGACTCTCAGCCACCCCAGTGCCTGCAGCTGCCCACACCGAGCCAAGGGGCAGGCAGGGAAAGCAGCAGTTGGTGGGTGCCAGCCTGGGAGTGACTACTGACCTGGCAATGGGGTAGGATGCATCAGGGGATTTGTGGGCACACCTCTCACTCCCATATCCCTGAAATCCTCTGTCCATACCTCCCTGTGACCCTGCACTCCTGCACGCCCCAGTCTCCACACCCCAGTCTCTTGAGAGCCATGGGGAGCAGCACAGCCTGGCCAGGCTCTGCCCAGGAAGCAGGATCTAGTCTGGATAAGGGAGTGTGGGGGCTGGGTGCCTCCATTCTCTTGTCCCCAGACAAGCCACAGGAACCCTCTGCCAGACACATAAAATATTGGGGACATCCTTCTGGCTGTCCCAAGCCACTGGGCACGTCAGAACATCCTGCTGGCTCTTCCTGCATGGCTTTTCTCTGTGGAGGTTGGGGGATTGCCTTTTCCCAGCCGAAATGGGAAAGCACTTCCACAATAGGATGTTTGTATGAGGGTTTGCTAGTGAAGGTATGATCCTGTGCTGTGGCAAGGAAAGATGGAATTAATGGGAATGCTGCTCCAATTAAATAACTTGGTGTGATAAAGGCCTCAACTTTCCTGGGAGGGGCATCAGTACCCCACAGTTTTTGGGGTTTGAAAGTTATGGGGGGATCAGTCTCCAAAGTCAGGGATGGAGGGGTGATGAATGCATCCTCCTGAGAACCCAGAGCAACTAAAAGCAGCATTTTCATGGGTAATTAATGAGGCATTACTTCAAAGCAGGATGAGGAGCATCCCCTGCCCGCCTGTCACCCCTTTGACACCCCACACCTTATGGACCAGCTCCCAAGGGAAACCCCAAAGAGGGTCCAGCATGCTGGATCACAGCCTGAGGTGTGCTGGGAAACCCCAGAAAAGGCAGCCAAGGCTGGAGGCTCAGTGAGTGCCACTTCCAGCCCCCTGGGACACGGGTGATGCCCCCACCCAGCCCTGGAGACACTAACAGAGCCATTAATGAACCCAGCACAAATGAGATCGATGGCAGGTGTGGCAGGAAGCCATTCCTCACCACTCTGCCTGGCACATACTCATTCTGGCCCCACACTGGAACAAGAGCCCCACAGAGCCTGAGACCTGCCCAGTCACACACTGCAGGTGCAGAAGCCCCACTTTATGGGTGCAGAAGCTCCACAGAATTTGAGATCCACACAGCTCCGTGCTGTGCATGCAGGAGCCCAGGCTGGCTCCGCACCGTGGGTACATGAGTGTGTGGTGCCCTCATACTCGTGGATGCAGCAGCCCTGCCTGGCCCCACACCATGGGTGCAGGAGCTCACATCTCTCCTGAAGCACCAGAGAGAAGGGAAGGGGCACATGGGGACACAGCAGCCTGTTGCTGCCAGCAGGGTGACCCTCGCCCGCCACCGGATCTAGAGGGAGGAAAGGAGGAAGTGTGAAGCCTTCCCTCCCCCTCCAGCCCTTCCTGGTGTCGAAACACTGGAGACACGAGGCAGGAAGTGGCCTCTGACGCTGCCCATCAGGGGCTTGGGGCCTCACGCCGTGGGCTGGCAGTCCCAGTATCCCCTGAGCCCACCATGCTGCCGCACAGCTGGATCCCATCTCTCCTGCCCTCTCCTTGCTGTGGATCCAATCCTTTAATGAGCTTGTTAGGCACCCAGCCAGGGCTAACAATAGCTTTATTGGGTGGCCAATAATTGAGTGGGGTCCATTGGATCTTGGTTGGGAAGATTTATGATGATTTGATTGCCCTGGGCATCAGAACAGGATCTGATGGCAACACCATTGATTGCCTTTGAACCCAGGGCAGAGAATCCAGGGGTTTTGCCAGCTCTCACGCTAACAAGGTTGGCTGGCAGATCTAATTAGCTAGAGCCACGTTAGAAGGGACCTCCGGGGATAACGGAACCACCAGCAACCACATCATATGCACCGGCACAACCCTGTGGTCGTGGCCAGAAGCTCCGTGCCAGTTGTGCCGGGATGAGCCTGGAGAACCATGCCAGCCAATCCCTAAGCAAGAGCATCCCACAGGCCCAACACTGCATTTTGCATCCCTGCTGCATCCATCCATCTATCCCCTGCCAGGCTCAGCAGCAGCATCCCCCAGCTGGGTAAGAGCTTCACTAACTTCCTTGGTGAGGAAACGCCTTGGTGGGATCCGGGATGTGTCAGGATCCTACTGTTATTGCCAGAGTTTGCTCTCCAAACAACATACAAACAACATCCAGGAAGCAGGAGTCTCCCATCCTGGGCCATATTCCAGGGCTCTTTCTCTTCTGGGGGGAGATTCCTATCCTGCTCCCAAATCCTATGGCTTCATCCAGGGGTATGAATGGGATGGTAGAGGGACTGAGCAGCAGGTCTGGTGACTGGCAAGGGTCACCCCCCTGGCAGCAAGATGCTATGGTGGAATGCTACAGAGGGGCTGGATGGGACTATGTGGCCAGAAGAAAGGTGCAAGGAGTGCTTAATGCCAATCAAATTTGGCTCTGGTGTACCAGAACCACTGCAGTACTTCCCAGGCACCAGGAAACCACCCTCAAGCCACAGGCTAGGAATCCCAGGAATTCCAGTAACTGGGCATCCTGTGGGGCTGCAGCTGCCCTAACTGAGTGCCGAGTGGGAAGAGCAGGAAAAGGTGATCAGTGATGCCAACAGCCACCAACTCAGCTGTTTCTTCCAGCTCTTCCCATTGCAGGGCTTGGTGACTCCCAAGAAAAGTGGGGTGGCACAGAAGGAATCGGCAGAAATGGGGTTTTGGGGGAACCAGATAGTAAATTAGCTCCCACAGCTGAACCTCCTGATCAAACCCAGTGGATTTGGGTTTGGAGATCCAAACTGGAGAGGAAGAGGGATTTGTCAGCCTAATTCTTTCCCCCCCCCGGCTCCCTCCGTACGTGCTGCGTAGGCAGGGAGAAGATCAGCTCATGCCTCTCCTGCTGGCTTGCCTGCTGATGGGAATGCCACTCACCAAGCTCCCCCTGGCACCCGAAAAACCCTGGAGGCCAAACCAGCTGCATCCTGGGGTTTGCATCCAGACATTGGGAGGAACCCAGTGCGTGCCCCAGCCTCCTGATCTGTGAGACTGTCTGCCTGCTCCAGGAGTGCAACATGAATTCTCAAGAATTCAGGATATTGAGCAGAGAGGAAACGGATGCTGTCAGCCATGGCAGGGGCACAAACACCCAGCAGGCTGGCAGCAGCAACAGCCACTTTCCAAAATGCTGGATGAGTTCGACAGGAACCCACAACTCCCATCCTGCCACCCCGAAACACTGCAATGTTTCTGGAAGGTTCTGCCCAGGCAGGGCCAGACCCACTCATCCTTTTCTCTTGCCATGGCCATGGGAGGGGCAGAGGCTGCACCAAAGCCCCCTGATCCTCACGGCAAGGGGGCATGGGGATGAGCAGAGGGAGGGCGACGATGCTGAGGGGTGAGCAGGAGCACCCTGAAATCCCTGGTCTTCCATGATTAATGGCCAAGGGGATAGAAAGGGATTGGGGTGAAGAATGGGAGTGTCAACTCCTTGACCACTCCACCAGAGCCAGCTGGTGAGTGGATGTCACGGGAGATCCCCCAGGCTTCCCTGCTAGGGCTGGCAGGGGTCATCAGGCTGGGGCCCCCAAAAGACAGCATTACCATGGCAGCATTCCCATGGGATGAAGGCTTCGCACGCCCTCCTGTCCCCGGGCTCCAGGGCTGGCACGTGCTCCCCGACACCCCCAGCTGTGCCGCACGCTGGGAGTGACATCAGGGCCTGGGTTCCCTGGCGTCACCGGGGTGACAACAGCCTCCCCCATCCCAAATCCACCCAGGCTCCAAACCTGATGGGGAGGGAGCAGTGATGCCCCGAATAACTCCACGGACCCAAGGCGGGACCCACCAAACGTCCCCCTACCACTCCCAGTCTCCGGGTGCTCACTGCTCCTCGGGGGGCACCATATCCCAGCAGGCACCCCGCGGGACCCCCAGCTCCACGGGCAGCGCCTGTCCCACCCCTCCCCCGCCGTGCCCGAGCGTGCCCCCCCGGGATGCTCCGCTCTGTCCCAGTCCTCACTCACCGGGTGCCTTTGTCTCCCATGGCCCCGCCGATCCTGCGGGCTCAGCCGGGAAGCGCCAGCTGGGCTTGGAAAATTACTGGCTGGATGGTTGAGGGAGCGGCGGCAGGGCGGGCGCGGGCCCGATGCGGCCCTGCTCGGGCCCGCTCGGAACCGCTCGAAACGCTCGAGCAGGCTCGGAAACACTCGGAACCGCTCGGCTCGGCCCGGGCGGACGCCACGCCGGCCCGTTCGGGGCCGTTCGGAACCGCTCGGGCAGATTCGGAACCGCTCGGAGTCGCTCGGACACGCTCGGAGGCGCTCGGCAAGGCTCGGCCCGTCCCGGTTCCGGTGCGGACGCTGCCGCCGCCGCCGCCGCCGCCTCCGCCCGCCCCTGAGCGGCGCGGCCCCTGGGCCGGGGGCGGCGGCGCGCGCGGGCCGCACGGGCGGGGAGAAGACACGGAAAGAGGGTACGGGGAGAGGGGGCACGGGGCTACCGGGAGGTGGGTGGGAAGGCGGTGAGGGGGGGTAGGAGAGTGTGGGGCGGTGCGCGTGCGGGGACACACGAGAGCGCGCGCGCGCGCGCACACACACGCGCGCACACACACACACAGAGCGGCGGGAGCACGCGCACGGCTCGGGGCGCCCCCCAGCGGCTGCACACGGCCATGGAGGGGCGGGGGGAAGCCCTTGTGTGACCATGGAGACACGTGTGCGGTCATACAGAGACACGTGTGCGTGAACAGAGACCCGCGTGTCAGCGGAGACACGTTCGTGGTGAGCACCGAGACGTCTGTGAATACAAGACACACGAGTGTGAATACAAAGAGAGGTGTCCGAACGCAGAGACGTAACTTGCACATCCATGCGCGCACAGCTGCATACAAGCGCCGTGCGTACACGCGTGAACTCATGCACACACACACAAACACACGCACACGTGCACATACATGCATGCAGAGAAGCGTGCACACGCATCCATGTGCACACGCACACACACACATACGTGCACACACACAGAATGTGCACACAACACAGAATATGCACACGGACGCACACAATCCAGGTACACACACACGCGCGCACTTGCGCACACCCCACTTCCGAGGTATCCCTCCCCTCCAACAGAATTCACCTTCCCTGGAGGAAGGAACACGTCCGTCCTGCCCGCCCCCGGCCTCCCCATTGGCTGCGGTCCCCTCCCGCCCGCCTCCTGTCGCAGAGCAGCCCATGGGGAACGGTCTGCAGGTGATTCTCAGTGGTACGTCCATCTCCAGCTGGAGCATCCCCACTCTATCCCACCCCCAAGGCCACCGTGGGGCGGATGGAGGGGACCGAGGATGGAGACATGGTGTCTCCTGTACCCCACCTTGGGACACCAGCACCTCACATACGGGGCAGCTTTACCCCATCCTTGGGGAAACCTGCACCCCACCTTAGGGATCAGCCGGGACAGAAGGATAGAAAGCAATGGCGGGCCGAGGCTGTGGTGAGGCTCTGGAGGGAAGGAAGGCTGTGATACCCTGACACATCCAGGAAGGGATGTCACCCAAGGGCATGGAGCCATTGGTGGCAGAGGCAGAAGTGGGACAGCTCCTAGCTGGGGACCATAACCCCTGCTCTGGGACAAGTTCGGAGGATTAAAAGATTTAATCCCAGGATTTGAACTGGCGCTTGGAGCAGGATGGGGGCATTTGGTAGTTTGGGTAGTTTCTCACCCCAATTTTGGCAGCTCATGGAGTGCCAGAGCACCAAAGCCTCCAGGGACTTTTCCTCTGGGTATCAAACGCCCAGGATAGAGCTGTCAAGATTGGGCTGGGATGAAAGTGCTGCATTGATCTTGGATAATAAAACTCTCCTTAGCCAGACAGCAGGAATGAAAACCACCACCCTGATGCACGGATGATGAGCAGACAACGGGGTCCCCTCTGGGGCCATGCAAGAGCGGCTGGGGGAGCCAGAGGAGCAGCTGAATTCTGCCCCAGTCCCAGCCCAGGCACAGAGGGGTCCCGACACAGGCCTCATCCTGCAGGTGTCAGCAGTGCCAGCCCAAGCTGGAACCTGCCCTTGCCCAGCTCCCCCTGCTGCCAGGCTGAATAGGTCCCAACATGGTTCCTGTCCAGGCTTGGGGCGGTCCCATCCTGGCAGGTGGGGATGAAAAGAGCATCCCAGGGGATTGGAGAATCCTGGGGTTCTGGAACATTTTAGAAGGGAACAGGGCACAAGGAAGAGACGAGAGCAGCTGGAGCTCAGAGGGGATCAGTGAATCCTGGAGCATTCTACAAGAGTGGAACATCCAGGGCAGGGCTGGAGCTTCCGGGGGCGGGGTCAGAGCTACACGGCCCAAGCTGGATTCTGCCCCTGAGGGTGATTTTGGGGTTTATAAGTCTTAATTGGAGGTCCCCAGACCCCAACAAGGCCACCCACCAACCTGTCACGGGGAGGTTGACATATGAAATTTATTTAGGAAAACCAAAACCCACCAAAAAAGAGAAATTATAAAGGAGGAGGAGAAACAGTAGGGGGAGAAGGAAGAGAAGAAGGAGGAGGAAGACGAGAAGGAGAATAAGAAAAGAAGGAGGAGGAGAGGAAGAAAGAGAAGTCATCTCCTCCTCAGGCTCCATTGGAGTCCAGAACAACCAGTGCCGCAAGACAGAAGGACAGAAAAGCTGGAGGAGGTTTGCACACTCACACACGCCTGTGCACACTCGTGGGTGAGCTGGGCTGGGTGTGAGCTGCACTCCCCAGTATCCAGAGGGGTATATACAGGGGCAGGAGCTGGGAAAGCATTGACTACCTACACACACCAGCAGCAGGGGCTGGAAAAGTGGGATACAGCTGGGAAACGGGCATCCCTGTGTGCCCCCACCATGGTGTGGTACCCGGGATGCAGAACCCAAGTGCAGGACGCCCCCACATCTACTGGATGGAGAGATCCGTGCATCGTCAGGCATCCCTGGATCAGCACTGGGATGCAGGGACTATGTTTGAACAGTTGTACTTACTGGCACATCGGTACCAGGGCTGTGCCAGTGTCACAATGGGGATGGAGCTGCTGTCCTCCTCTTGCAGCTTGGGGGTTTGCTGCCTTCTGGGACTATCTCCACCCCCTATGGCAGTGTGGGGAGGGGGAGAAGGGCTTAACAGGGTCTTGGATGCAAAGCCATGGGCCAGCAGACAGTCACCAGGTGAGTCCCACCAGGGTTCGGGCAAAGCATCTCACTAAAGGCATTTCTGAGTAGGTAAGGCAAAAGGAATTCAGATCACTTCATCCACGTGGTGCAGCTCAGCGTTGGGGGCCTCCCATTGCTCCTGCAGACACATGCTCCAGGTACCCCGAGAACACAGGCAAGTCATTGCTTACAGACAAGCCAAGGAGAGAAGCAGCCACTGTGTAGCCCAAATCTAGAATGGACCTGCTGTGGTACCACTTGGGATGGTGCCATGGGATACTGCAGAGGAGTGGGGATGGGGTGGCAAATGGCTCCATGTCCACTCTTGATCCAAACACAACCAACAACAATGCGAGCAGTGCCAGAATTTTACCATGCAGCTCCCATCACCTTTCCCTGGTGTGGTGGTGGACTCATCCAGATCCCACAAGCTGGATGATGCAACCTGGGGGCTCAGTGCACCCTAAGCCCTCAAGGCTGAGCACCCCCTCAGCCCCAGCCCCTTCTTCAGCTCTGCCTCAGCAGCACAAGCTACTCACTGCAGTTCCCCTGCTCATGGGTGTTTCAAGTGGCTTTGGCTGGGGTGACAGAGCCCTGGGTCACATACAGCTGGTCAGACCCTGGAGGCTGGTGGAGCCCCAGTGACTGAGAGGGTTTGGGTTGTGGGACTGGAGAGGCCACAGGAAGGCCAGCAGGGTCCATGCACAGTGGTCTCTAGGACAGGAGGAATCAGAGGAGAGCATTGGGGTCCATGCATAATGGTCTGCAGGACCAGAAAAACCACAGGAGGTTGGTGAGGTACATGCGCGGCAGTCAGGACAAGGGAGTCATGGGAAAACACCAGGGTCCATGCATGACCAGATCAACCATGGTAGACCAACAGCATCCATACATGGTGCCAAGTAGGACGGGAGGGACCACAAGGAAATGGCAGGGTCCATGCATGGTGGTCTGCAAGACCAGAGGGATCCTGAAATGTCAGCAGGATCCATGCACAGAGGTTGGTATTGCAGGAGTTGTGAAGCCACTGTGAGCTAGGGATGCTCACAACACGGTCACCAGAGAAGCTGCTTGCAGTGAGGAGGCTCCCAAGTGGACACCTCAGAGGAACACCTACATAGTGGGGACATGGCAAGGATGTGTATGGGACCAGATGGACTCCCTGTGGAGCACAGCCTCCCCTGTGCATGCAAACCAGCACAAGAGGCCCCAGCCTTGGCACGAATGTAGCCCTTGTAGGGGGCATGGTTGTGTGATTGTATGGGACTGGGCTGTGTGAGAGATATGAGCCCTTCCATGGGTGAGTGGGTTCAGGGGTCCTAGAGGGGTGGGGCTTCTAGCCAACAGATACTCAGCAGTTGCTAGGAAGAGGTTCTCTAGTGTGGATCCCAGCAGGCACATCCCCATGGCTGTGGCCATCCCACCCTGGTGTCTCTTCCCTCCTCCAGCTGGAGCCAACCTTCTGTGGACCTGAACCATGGTCCAAGAACAAGGTCCCCCATACATTCTACAGCCACCCCACACTGCCCCTTGCCATCGTGCCCCACACCATCCCCTCTCTCCTGCTAACCCATGCACACCCATGTCATGGTGACCAACCCCTCTATGGGTGCTTTCACCAAGGACATCATTCCTATTGTCACCTCATGGGGACAGGACCTGCAGTCTTAAGGCAGCTTAAAGCACATCCACCCCCCAGCCCCACTGTGTCCCTTGGTGTTCCCAGCCACCAAGGCAGTGTCCCAGGGACCACTGGGTGAACGAGACATCTGAACACCTGCCCCGGAGGGAGGAGATAGTCACCCAATGGTGGGGAAGGACTGGTGGTGGGTGCTGGCAGCACACAGCCCTTGCTGTGGTAGTCCAGAGTCACTGATATCCCCCCAAACCTCCTCCCCATAGGCTGGGGGATGAGGCTTGGGGATGCTCCCAGCCCAGCCGTGGCTGTGACCCCCCCACATCGCCTCCCTCACTTGGCCCCAGCCTCAGGGGGCTGCCCTGCTTCAGGTTCCAGGCAGCCGTTGAGCTGGGGGTCAGGGGCCTGTGGGTCATATTCCTCATCCAGAAAGTCCAGGGAGTTGTTACTGGGCAACCCCCGGATGGTGAATTTGTGGGAGACCTTGGTCCACTGCTCCCGGTTGCTGGCCACCCGCTCGTAGAGCTCCGCTGCCTTGGGGAAGAGATCCTGCAGCAATCTGGGGAGTGGGAGGATACACTCCATCAGCACAGGGCTGCACCCCCTTACTTCGATGCAATCCCTTTAGTTGAGTGCAACCCCATCCCCACTGCTTGGAACGCCCCCCCAACATCTCCAAGACTTCCCACACAGCACCCCATCCCACCCTAAGGGAGGTGGGGGTGGCAGGAGATCCTCCCCATCCCAGCACCAGCACTGGGGCTCACTTGTAGATGGGCATAGCAATGTGCTCCATGAAGCTGATCTGCAGCTCAGGGATGTAGGCTTTCTCCCGGTCCATCATCTCCAGCGGGCTGTTCCCCATGGCTTTTTCCTGCATGGATGCCGAGGGGGGTCAGTGCCAGTGGCACTTTCCCACCATTCCCAGGCAAGACCTCTCTGCTCACTGCCCACACCCCCCCATCCCATCAGTGCTTGCTAGGAGCATTGGCCAAGCTCAGCCCTGCCAGGTGGTACCTACCAGGTCACCCTGGGAGAAGAACTCCTTGTAGATCAGCTCCTACAAGAGACAGTTGTTAGCACACGGGGTGTAGCCTGGGATGATCTCCCATGCCCCCTGTCCTCCAGACTCTTCCCCACAGCTCTGAATCAAGCAGGGACCAAGTCCTGGCTTGGAGGGCCTGCTGCAGGGTCCTGCATGGAGTGACCCACTTCATGAGGGGCAGGTGTGTGCCTGGGGACATGCAGGTGGCCTAGGTGGGTTGTGAGGTGACAATCAGGGGGTTTAGCTCCATGGTGTGGCACTCACTGCAATCTTCCTGGTGGTTTTCCAGCCCTTGGTCTGGTCAGAGAGGTCACAGGAGGTCATGAGCAGGCAGAGCAGCAGGCTGCGGTGCTGCTTGTTCTTGGGGTCATATCCCACTGTAGGCAGAGCATGGGGCAGGGGTTGGAGCTGGGGGCTCAGGACATAGCTCCATTGCCCCCATCACGCCACATGTGAGGACTTGAGGGACAACCAGAACCTTCTGTGTCACGTCCCACATCCCAGCCCTTATCACCCCCAACATAAGAACTTCCTGTGCCACCTCCCAGCCTAAGTGAGATTAATTCCTACCACCTCTCAAATCCCAATCTCAATCTCTATCCCAGGAGCTTCACCTTCTGCCATTTTCTGGAGATCCTTGAAGATGCGGAGGTGGTGGGCCAGGTCAGTGGCCAAGATGATGTCCCGCATCAAGTCCAGCATGCGCTGGTAGTCCTGTGGGCAAGGCAGCTGCCATGACCAGCTCTGTACCCCTGCCAGCTCCCACATCCCCTAGGATCCAGGGATAGGGAGCAGGAGGTCTGGAGAGGATGCAGGGGCTCAGCATGGGCAGGGGGTGGCTTTGACAGAGGTGTTAAGGTAGGGGGCTCACCTTTCGAGAGAAGTGGTCGAAGATGTTGCAGCCTTGGCTATTGAGGATAGCAATGGCTTGGGCAAAGTGATGCCTCTGTGGGAGAAGCAAGGACCATGAAAGCAGTCAGGGAGCAGGTAAGGATGCTGCCATGCAGCCAGAACCCAGAAGAGATGGGCAATGAGAGGTTTGGGGGATCTTACCTCCATGACAGAGCCCTCTGAACTGTAGAGCGCGGCCAGGACCGATTTCTACAAGGTAGAACAGCTGGAATGATGCAACTATGGGCGTGAAGACCCCCACAGCTGTCCCCATACCCCTCCTTCCCCATCCCAGCTCTGGGCTCGGCTCACCGAGGCCACCTGGAAGGAGTTATTTGTGCCTCTGTGGTCCAGGTCGTGGCACATGCAGGAGATGAAGAGGGCAAAGATCTCGATGTCTCTGGGGAAGGGGAGGAGGGAAACTGAGGCAGGCAGGAGAGCAGGGAGCACCCCAGCCAGGCCAGGGGACGGAGAACAGGGACAGGGATAGCACCTGGCCTTACTCCAGGTAGTTAACAAGCTCCAGGTTCTTGTAGAGCAGGTAGCAGAAGTGAGAGACGGAGAATGCGTGCATCCAGTTGTGATAGGGAGGGTCACGGTACCCCTTCTTCACCATCAGGCAGAACCTGGACAGGGGGCAAAGCCATGCGGGGGGGCCTCACCCCACAGGGACCTCCACCTGGCCAGGTGTCCTCGAGGCAGGCACAGGCATGGGGATGAAGATGAGGATGGGATTGGGGATGGCAAATGAGAGCAGGATGGGGACAGGAAAGGTGGACAGTTATCTAAATGGCGATGGGCACAGGGACGGGGATGAGGATACAGACAGGGGACAGAGAACATAGACAGTGATGAGGATGTGGATGGGGAGAGGGATGTGGGTGAGGACAGGGATGGGGAAGAAGATGGGGGGATGGGGAAGAGGAAGGCAAGGGGGAAGGTGGATGGTGATGTGGATGGGGTTGGCAATGAGGATGGAGACAGGGAAAGTGGACAGGGATGGAGACTCACCTGGTGAGCGTCTGACGGTCCATCTTGTAGTTGTTGATGAAATTCATGTCCTGCAGCATGCTCAGGATGGCCTGCAGAGGGTATAGGGTGGGTGGCATGGAATGGCAATGCCCAACAAGGTCCCCCATGAGCTACCCCTGCCTCTGCTCAGCTGGAAGATGCTCAGAAGTGCAGCCACAACCCTTCACCCCAGCACCCCAGGGTTGGGATATATGACCTGGCCGAGGCCAGGCAGGGAATGGTAGCAGGTGAGAGTTGTCCCCATGGTCCTCACCATGGAGGTGTCGTCCTCAGGCAGTGAGCGTGGTGTGTAGGTGAAGCTGGCAAAGTTGGGGTCAATTGTGGACACAGGCTGAATGCCCTCGCTCAGCAGTTTTGTGTACTCATCGTCTGACACCTGCAGGAATCATGGCCAGGTCACCAGGTGTCCCAAAGGCCACATGAACCACAGTGAGAGAAGAGAGCCCTGGGGTGTCACCACCATCCAACAGTGTGACCACCTTGGGGTAAAGTGAGGGGGCACCATGCTGGCAGTGGGGGTCCCATCCCTGTCCCCGTTCTCATGCTACCTCACCTTCATGTGGTACATCATCATCTCATTGGCCAGGTGGCTTCGGTACTGTGCCTCATTCACCTTCTTGTACAGCAGGGACTGTGGAGCAGCATCAGGGTATGGGAGTGCTGGGAGTGGGCAGACACCCTCCAGCATGCCCAAGCCCACCCTGGCACCACAGCACATCTTTGTGCCCATGAATTCCCTTCCCATTCCATAGGCATTACCATTTGTCCCCAAGGAATTGGGACCACACACTCAAATCCCCCCTACCCCCATCCCTCTGTGCTGTGGCAGAGTTGAGAGCCCACTTTGTGTGTGACCCCCTCCGAGTGGAGGACCCCACCAGTACATACATGGGCGATGCTGATGCCGCAGTAGATGGAGAAGGCAGTGGCCAGGTCCTCATCAAACTTGCTGAACCAAGGGCCATTGATCTTGTTGACAAGCTCTGCTACCCCAATGACCTCTGGAGCAGAGGAGAGACAGCAGGGCTATCAGGCCCTTGTGCTGGGGACAGGGTCGTGTCTGCATGCTGGGGACAGCACTGTGTCCATGGGCTTAGGGCAGGGTTGTGCCCAAGTAGCAGGGACAGTGCTGTCCCTGTGGGCAGGGGACAGGATGACACCCACATTCTGGGGACACTGCAGCACCCAGGGGCTGGGACAGGCTCATGCCCAGGAACAGTACTGTCCTTATGTGTTGGTGGACAGGATTGTGCCCACATGCAGGGCACATGATCATGCCCATGTGCTCAAGGACAGTGCTGTGCCCATGGGCTGGGACAGAATCGTGGCCATGGGCTGGGGGACAGAGCTAAGTGTCTGTAGGGGGACAGGATCATGCCCAGGGACCATGCTGAACCCATGGACTAGGACAAGATCATGTCCATGTGGCGGGGTCAGTGCTGTGTTTGTCTGCAGGGGGACAGGATGACACGCAGGAACTGTGCCCTTGTGCCAGGAGACAGCACTGAGCCCAAGGACAGGGACAGGACCATGCCCACACTCATGGGACAGAATGGTGCCCTGATGCTGGGGATAGAACTGTGACCATGGGATTGGGACCGGGTCATGCCCACGTGCTGAGACAGTGCTCTGCCTATGGGCTAGGAACAGAACGGTGCCTATGGGCTAGGGACAGAACAGTGTTCACATGCCGGGGACAGTGCTGAGCCAGGATTGTGCCCCTGTGCTTAATTCACGCCCACAGGCTAGGGATGATTCTGTGCCTGTGCCTGCATGCTGGGGACAGTGTCATACCCACAGGATGGGTAACCAAACCATCACGTGCTGACTAAGGCACCTGCTGGGCCAGACCTGTGCCCCCTCTTCCCGGAGCACCCCCCTCACTCCCTCACCCTGGCTCTCATTCTTGATGGGGAAGCAAAGGATGTTGCGAGTGCGGAAGCCGGTGCTGTCATCCACCCCACGGTAGAAGAGCGGGTGAGAGTAGGCATCCTTGATGTTCAGGATCTTGCCAGTGGTGGCCACGTGCCCAGCGATGCCCTGGTCCGCTGGGATGCGGATCTCGTAGCTCTGCGGGCAGGGGAAGAGGATCACCAGCAAGGCCTGGGGCGAGGGACACAACCCCAGGCCCCCCAGCTCCATCCTGTACTCACCTCATCGTCCACCACTCCACCATCAAACACCTTGGCCACCAGCTCGTGGCTGAGCCGGTCCAGCAGGAACACAGAGCATCTGCAAGACACACACCACTGCCATTTGCACCCACGGGGGAGCTCGGTGTCCCCGCTGTGTCCCCTCACTCATGTGCCCCACCATCACCACTCACATCTCAGCATTGCTGAGGTTCCGGGCCTCCGTAATGATCTCCTGCAGCAGGACAGAGACATCATCTGCAGGGGTAGCAGTGAAGGGTCAGGGACCCCCAGCCAGGCAGCACTGCCCCCTCATTCCCCACTCATGCAATGAAAGCAGGGAGGGAGGGTTTAGCTCAGAGCCCTGGCAGGAAGTCTGGGGGCCACAGAGGGATGGGGGCTGTGTGGGGCATGTGCACGTGTCAGCAGCAAATCCATGTGTGCAGCTGTGCACATGTACACACATGTTTCTAAGAGCTCTTTGGTCATGCTACATGCAGCCATGCAGCATCAGTGCATGCCAGGTTCTGTGCCAGCTCATATCACCCTTCTGTAGCCATTCCCCAACTAGGGGACAAAGTTGTCCCTGGCTGGGGATAGAGACCCCAGTGCCACCACCCTCCAGTGCTGGGGGTGGGGGGTGGTCATCCATTCCCCATTCCACTCCCTCACCATGGGTGCTCTCCGATGCACCTACCCAAGTGGGTGAAGAGGTTCTTGGCCACCTGCAGCAGGGCCTGAGGGGACAGAGAGGATACTATCAGTGACTATGGCAAGATGTGGCACACACACGCACATGACATAGTCCTGCACATGCTCACCTGGCACTCACACTTGAGCTTCTGCTCCTTCTGGAATGCCAGGGTGCTAGTGAGCACTGTGGAGGTGTAGCAGAAGCAGTGCTGGATCTTGTGCTCATCCGTGTCTGTGTAGCTGGCGGGAGCACACCTCAGTTCTCCATCCCCATTGATCCCCCCCGCTTCTCCACGGCAACAATGCTCCAGCACCCTAAAAGTGAGGGGGTGCAGCCCCACAGAGAGTCCCAGCCAAAATGCTGCTCACCTCTCCCCACTCAGTTTGTTGAAGGCGCAGGCCAGTGCCACCACCTGGGAGGTGGCTCGGCTAATGACAGGGACACAGAGCATGGAGGTGACCTCACAGCCCAACATGCTGCTCAGCTGCTTGTGCTCCTCCTGCAGGGAGAGGCGAGATGGGGCTGCAACCAGCTGGAACCAGCACCCCTGGTCCCCATGAGACACTGGGGTGACACCCATGTCCCCAGGTGTGGGAGGGACACAGCTGGTACTCACCTCACTGATGTCCTTCAAGGTGATGGGCTTCTTATCCTCCACCACCTGCCCCAGGCGCCCAAAGGTGAGCTGTGGGAAATGGAGCATGTTAGTGCATGGCACCCACTGCCCACCCCCCTGACCTCCCAACCCCTCACCACCTCCCACTGCTCACTGAAAAGCTGATTTCCTCATCCAGGACACGGTCCCCCACCACCTGGAAGAGATGGGAAGAAGGGGGTGCCCATGAGGATGACACCATGTCAGAGGGTGTCATGTAATCCTCTGTGGGGGTCAGGGGTGGGGGACTGACCCAGTGGCACCTACCTGGCAGAAGAGCTGGTGGTTGTCCTCAGAGACGAGAAGGAGGCAGCAGCACAGAGACTGGGTCTCCTGCTTCAGCTGGGAGGTAAGGGGAGGGTCAGCACCCCAGCCTGCCCTGAGCACTCCCCAGATAGGATCCAGCCCCTCCTCTGCCTCCCTGTGCCCAGGGCACCCACACATGCCACAGAGAACCAGGTGCCCCTCCCCAAAACCTCCTTTCCATGTCTGAGCATGATCACTCTGCATACTACTGATGGCAAGGGGAAGGCTGTTCACTCTGGAGACTACTGAGGGTCACACTGAGGTACAGAATGATAGAGAACAGGAGAGGAACCTGTACGTTCTCTCAAGGAGTTTTTGGGGTGAGGATGGCACTGGAAACTATTGATGGTTGTTACAAGGCTGCTCACTCTGGTCACTACTGACGACTGCACAGCTGATGCTTGAGGCTTTTCTTGGCTTTGGGGAATTTTCTTGTTTTGAAATAAAACAGGGCTTCCTGATGTGTCCTGGGGTTGAGGGCAGATGGGGATAGGGGGCTGGTGGAGCAACTACTCACATAATTGATGACCTTGAGCTGCAGCGAGGCGGCATCCAGGTCATACAGCTCACCTGTAGAACAGTCACAGTGCCGTGAGGGGCTGAGCATGGCTTCACCCTGTCCTTCCCAGTGTCCCTCCACTCACCACAGAGCTGTAGGATCTTGCAGTCCAGGTCATTATAACTGCTGTCAGGTGCCTTCTCGGGTTTGGCCAGAGAGGTCTGGGAGGAGCTGGTGGACAGGCTGACCTGAGGCCAGGGCTGCAACTTCTGCAGGGCTTGCAGGCGCCGGAATGCCACCAGGGCCTGCAAGTTTAGGCAGAAGAGACAAGGAACAGCAGGGCTGGGGGAAAGGCTGGTAGGTCCCCAGGTGTCAGGTCGCAAAGTTCAGAAGGAGTCACTCACATGTCTCTCTAACGCACGCAAGTTCTGCTCATCTGAGTCACTCAGCTGGCCACAGTGTACCTGGAGCAGGAGTGATGTGAGGACCTCATGTCCAGGCCCTGTCCCCAGAGCCCTGCCCATGTTCCTGCACTCACCAGGATGACGCACACCACGGCCCCACTGTTCTTGTCCACCAGTGGGATGATGAGCACTGCCAGTAAGAGAGTGTCGGTCTCAGGTGGGCCCCAGGGGCAACCCAGAGCTGTGGAACTCAGCTCTTGGGGTGCATGTCCCCATTACATCTGATGTGTCATGACCCAGCCAGCCAGCCAGCCAGCTATCCATCTTCCTATCCATCCATTATCCATCTGCCCACCTCCATGCTTACTTGTCCCTGAGAACAGCCAGTCCCAGTGCCCACCTGTCCCTCATGTATCCATTCTGTTTCTACCCACTTGTCTGTACATCCATCACTCAGCCACTGCTTCTGACCATGCATGGACCGACCATCCGACCATCCATCCATCCATCCATCCATCCATCCATCCATCCATCCATCCATCCATCCATCCATCCCACATCTCCATCCCCCTCCCTGCCCCTCCACCTACCTACCTTCCACCCAACCCTATGCCCATACCCCCATATATGTCCCCCCTTCCCACAGCTCCCACCTTGTGTCCCAGGGGCCAGGGGTGCTGCCAGGGGTCCCAGGTGCCGGCTAGGGAGCTCAGCAGGGAGCAGCCCCCCACATTCCAGTCGCTTCTGCTTCTGCACAGCATCTCTGTGGGGACAGGGATACTTTGAGCACCCCTTGGGAAGGGCACCTGGGAAAGTAAACCCCCAGGAAGGGGCAACCCCCTGGGCAGAGACACTCATGGGATAGGGACAGGTTCAGGGCCTGTGCAACACATGTGCATATGTGTGTCCCTGCACACATGCACAGCCATGGACACAAACATGTGTCTTCCTGCACACACACAGCCCCTGTGCCAACATGTGTGTCCCTGTACATACACATAGCCCCTGTGCACATGTGTGCACATCCAGGATGAAGAGGAGGATGGGGAGGGAAAGAGGATGGGCACAACGGTGGAGATGGAATGAGGATGGAGATGGGGACAGGGATGGGGACCCTCCTGCCTTCCATGCACACACCTGTTCATGCACACCAGGTGGGCCACACACACACACATGTGCCCATGCCCAGGGCTGGGGAGGTGGCTGAGCTCACCTGAGCTTCCCGTTGGGTGGCAGCTCATGGGGGGGGTCATCACAGAGCAGCCGTGTGTCCCCATCCAGCAGGTAGATATAGACGTGCTCCTGGGGGAGAGGGGAAGCACATATGTGTGTGCAAACGTGTGTGCACAGCCACACGTGTGCATAAACACGTGTGTACCCACAGCTGCACATGCACACACACCCCTGCACACACACACCATCATGCACTCACCTGTACACGTGTGCACCATTCACACCCAGCCATGGCTGGGAGACTCCATGGAATGGCACTGGCACAATGCCCAGCCACCACCAGCATCACAGCCACCGAATCAGGGCCACCAGCCCCCCCAGGGTTACCAGCACCCTGGGGCCACTGTGAGCACCAGGGCCACCACCAGGACCCTGGTGGTGACAGGTGGCCCATATAGGGGGAGAACCCCAGCATCAACCAGCAAATAATCCACTTTCTACTCCTTCCAGGGCTCCCCCCAGTCCAGTCATCTCAGCAACCCCACAACCCTCACCCACCCAAGGAGGATGCTCTGTTCCCCACTCCTCCCAGCCTCCCAGGGGATGAAGATGCACGCCCCACCTACCACAGCAGGCAGCAGGGTGACAAGGGCGTGGCGGAGGGCATCTCGCAGGGCGGTGGCATCAAGTGCAGCGCCCAGACTCAGCAGAGCATCCTGCAGAGGGACAAGAGCAGAGCAGGGTGTTACTGGGGGTTGATACCATGGGGAAGAGCACTGCGACACCCATGCTCTCTTACAGCACAGGTCCTTCTGCCCCCAGACCCCTTGCAGTGGCCTCCAGCCTGCCTGGTGCCTTTTTTGGAGCCAAGACCTCCTGTGTTGGTCAATGTGGGGAGGTGGGAGGTCCCCAAAAAGGGAGAGGAGACTTTGGCACTGAGCCACACTGCCCTTAGTGCTAGCCATGCCATAAAGCACCAGTGGGAAGAGAAATGGGGCAAGGAGATGGATTGAAACCCATCTGGGGATTACAGCCTCATGGAGCGACAGAGGTGTTGGAATGGACACATGGAAAAGCTGGGGGGCACAGGGGGCTCTGTGGTGTGATCATCCCAGCTCTGCTCCTGCCTCCAGCCCTTGTCTGGGAGACTGGAATAAGGATGATGTTATGATGGAAATAGTAGATGCTCCGAATCAGACACTGGATAATGGTGTTGGGAGTTGCTCTTCCTCTGGTTCCAGCTTTGTCTGGCTCCAGGCTCCATTCTCGATGAATATGCATCGATGAATATCATGTGCTATGCACCACATGACCCCATCCAGGACAAGCCTCACAGGGCCATGCCACCCACCCACTCACCCCAGGAGCATACTTGGCCATGGGGCGAGATCCAAGTGGCACTGGGAGCATGGCTGATGGTGAGGGTGCTTCCAGCTGAAGACATTGGCTCTGGATGTTATTCCAACAGGGCAGCATCTCCAGTCACCTACTCACACTGGAGACACATGCACTGTAGAATACAGCCAGGCCTCATCCAGATGGCTGTCCTGCCATCCCTCTGTCCTACTGGATCCTCCACAGTGGCCCACCTGGGGCAGGGGAAGATGGGGTAGATCCTGAGTGGGTCCCTTGGGTCTGCTTGGGGCATCAAATGCCAGTGGCATTCTTGGTGTGGGGATGGACAGGTGGCAGCTGGACATGGGTGGTGGCTTTATTAGGGCTGGGAATACAGGTCCATCCAGAAACAGTGAGGGAAAAACTGCAGGAGCTAAAAGAAGATATTTGCAAGACAAGGAGACAGCAGCAGAAGCTGGCAGGAGGGTTTGCAGCCTAGTAAGAAGGTAGGGAGAGTGAGGGTGGGCTGGGAAGGACATCACACTCATTCCACTTACTGCACTCATCCTGCTAAACTGCTTCTCCCACTCATCCTGCTCATTCCACTCAGCCTATTCAGTATATTAATCCAGTTCATCCAACTCATCCCATCTGATGGCTCATCCCACTCAACTGCTTGTCCCACTTGTCCTGCCTATCCCACTCATCCCACTCACCCTGCTTGTTCCATTTATCCAGCTCACCCCACTCATCCCACTCAATAGCTCATCCCATTCAATGGTTCACCCCACTCCTTCCACTTGTCCCACTCATCCTGCATATCCCACTCGTTCATCCCACTAATTCCATTTGTCTCACTCATCCTACTCGCAGTCCACATCCTCCACCCCAGAGCAGAGGTTTACCCCAACACCGTCACCCCCTGTCACCCCACGTCCCTCAGCCCTGAGGATGTTGCAAACCTATTCTGGGGTCTCTGCTAGGACACAGCCTGGGCCCAGAGCCAGCACAGCCAGAGCCACTACCATAGCCACATCCACATCCCAGTTACTGCCATAAACAGCCTTTCCTTTTGCTATGGAGTCCCCTGTGTCCTACTCCCAGCAATCCACACCATCCAGTGTGGGTGGGGGCTCCTCCAGATCCATCACTTCTCCACAGATGTCAGGGTGTTTGATGAGGCTGCATTGGCACACACATCCCCAGCACCAGTGGAGAGATGAAACCATCAGCCACCTCATGCCTGTCACAGGAATGTCACTGGGACCTACCAGGCCAGACTCACACAGCCCTGTAGCTGCATCCAGTGGGGCAGGGGACCAAAGCTCTCCCAGGGAGAGCTCCCAGCACCTGCCCTGCATCCCAGCTTCATGGAGGGCAGAGCTATGATAACACTTCCCAAGTGGACACAGGGGGTTAATTAACTTCCCGAAACCAGGAGAAAGCATAGTGGGATTGCAATTCCCAGCTGCTGGAGCAGAGTCCAACACCCTCACCCCAGATGCTGCAGACCCAGCAGCTCTGGAGGGAAATGCTGTCTGGAAATGGGCATGGAGAGAGGGCTCTGGGGACAGATCCAAGGAGAGGGTGAGGGCAGGGGACATAGCATGGCATCGCTGACAGCCCCAGGAGCTGAGGATGCTGCTCCTACAGAGCAGGTGAACAGCACCCTGTCCCTGTCCTGTCCCCATGGTGCACACACATGGCCCTGTGGGAGCCCCACCTGGGGACTGTTGTCACCTTTGCTCTGGCCTGGGAGGGCAAGGATATTGGTCTCAGCCTGGCAGACTCCTGAGCTGACAGGGTGACCCATGGGACCTCAGTGCTGGCAGGAATTTTGCCAGCATCCCATGGTGTGGTGCAACACCAGAGCCATATCTGCCTTAATATTCCCTCTGGAGCTGGTGGAATATCAATGACACCATTCATCTCCTTAGAGTAAGGATTTGTCTCTGCTCCAACACAGACCGCCCTACTCTAGCAAAACCAAATCCTGCCACAGGCCAGCCTCCAGAGCACTACCTGCACTCTCCCTCATAGAAAATGGCCCTTTCTCTCCCCTGCTATCTTTTCCCCTCTTTTTCCTTTTGGATAGATGCAGCAGCATCCGGTGGTGGTGGGGACCCCCAGCACAGGCTCCCCAGCTGCCATCCCAGGCTTCCACAGATCCTGCTGGGATTTGAAAGCAGCTTTTTTTCAGCAGGGGGAATTCAGCAGCAGTGAAAACATGACTGTTTTCAAGAGGATCAGCTACATCTGTCCCCTGCCCCCCCCACCCCACCCCCAGGTGTGGAAGCTTGGTTTGTCCCCCCTGGCACACTCAGCTTTTCTGGATATTTATGAAGTAGAGAAATCCCATCCTGGCCAGATTGCTCTCCAGAAGGGTTCATTTCACACCTGCTATATGGAGGGTGGAGGCCTGGAGGAGGAGGACAGTGACCACACAGGGTCTCAGATCTCTGAGCTTGCACTTCTTCTCCTGGCCTTGCTCCTGGGAGATGAATGGAGGTTGCCCAAGGGTGAGGAGGAGCCCCCTGGCAGCAGGCAGAGGCTGGATCCAATGCAGTGAGATGCCCACTGAGATGTTCAGCCCTGTTGAGGGTACATGGACCTTGGGGTCTCTCTCTGAGGTGGATACACCTGAGCACTTTAGTGAGTAGACTTTGCATGAGGCAGAGCTCAAAACCGGGACCTGCCACTCACTGGATTCCTCTTTATGCATGGGAAAACAGGCACAGAGAGCCAGGCAGCAATACTGGGTGCCTGAGAGCATCCTGCTCCCACAGGAGTGCTGAGCAGTGCTGTAGGATCCCCACCCTGCCTTGCAAGGGGATGCTGAGCTGGGGAGGCCCCAGATGGATCCTGTCATCACTGCCAGAGCACCCATGGGTGCTGATTCTACAGGAGGATACTGGCAGAAGCCCAGGTTTCTGTGGCAGACTACTGCCACAACCCTCCCCAAGGAACCTCGAGGAAATGAATCATCTCCCTGCCGAGCTTCCAGCCCAGCTTTGCTGTACAGATTCCAAGAAAATGATCTGCCAGAGGTGACCACTTGAGCTTGAGGCATTCATGACACAGTGAGCTCTCAGAGCTCACTCAGCTCCTGCCCTCCAATGGGACTGCATCCATCTGTGAACGCAAGGAAAATGAGCCAGATTAATTTTGGCAGTGGATTAGTCTATTAGCCCCTGCCTGAGCAATCACCTTTGGGATGGAGCTGGACATTGCTCTGCCTGGACAACCTCACCCCCAATTGTGGGCCCCAAATCAAATTAGAACATCCAAGATGCTGAGTGTGCAGCTCTCGGTGCCTGTGGGCAGCACATCCCAGTACCCACATCCCATACAGATGCTTCCCAATGGATTTTACAGGCTCAGATTGCAAAGGGATTGGGATGCCTGGGAGTGCAGAACACAGCAAGGAGGTGTCTGGGGCAGAGTAAAGGACCCCCCTGCAGCCTGTCTCACCAGCCCCAATGTCTCTCACAGGGGGTTTGCAGACTTCAAGGACAGAGGAGGTGCTCCCCAGGGAATTCCCTACTGAGCAAGAGCCCTGGATGAGGAGGGTGATCATGTGGTCATGTCACTGTAAGGCTGAGAGCCAGGGCTGGGGGCTTAGGGCTCCCTCCCACTGGGATCTCTTCAAATAGGATGCATTTTTAGCCACCAGCCTCTGGATCTTGTTACATTTGACAGGTGAAATGCAAAATCCCGTTTGGATTCCTGGGAGGCAGCCTCCCTCACCACTCCCTGTATCCCACCTACAGAGAGCCTGGGTACCTGTCCCTGTCCAAGGGGACACCCCAACCCTGCAGGCAGAGACACACACCCTCTCTCCCATGCCCCAGCTCTGCCTTTTCCCAGCCCTTTCCCCTTTCCAGGGAAAGCGATGGGGAAACTTTCTCTCCTCCTGCCTCCCCTTCAAGGAGGAAGATGTTGCTTCAGGACCCCCTTTTGCCCCACCCATCACACCCAGAGTTGTTTCCAAGTGCACGGGGACAGATGTCCCCATCTTTGTCACCTCTCCAATGCATGGCTGCAGGGTGACAGCACCACGGGCAGCAGCTGATCCCCCTAGGCCCCCCAAGCTGAGCCACAGCTGCCAGCAAACACCCAGCCTGCGCCCGCGCCGCCCTGCCCAAGCATTTGCCGAGCAATCTGGCGGCATTAAAAATATCCCAAAATATCCTTGAGCTGTGATTCATCCTCCTCTCCCACTTCCAGCAATGCTGAGCCGCCCCAGCCCCACTCCAGTCCTGGGGGGCTGCTCTCCCCTGCCTGCTCAGCCTCATACTCCAGCAGTGGTAGTTAAATATAGCTGAGCTCTGGCTGTGTGTTGGCAACACTGGGCTGACAACAAGCAGGCAGGGCAAAGCAGGACCAGGCAGGAGATCACCAGCTTCTGACACTGGGGTATGAGTGGGGAAAATGAGCTAAGGAGCGGGGAAGAGACTCCTGAAGGCAGCAGGTTACAGCTTTGCTGTCACCAGCTGTACTGTGGGCAGTGACACTGCTAAAACCCTGTCACCCTGCTCCTTTCCCCAGGCCCAAAGGCACAATTTCCCAGGGAATCCTCATAGAGCTGGGGAAATAGAGGCAGCATTCCTGTTCCCATTCCCCAGGAGCACCCTTCAGCTATGCCATGGGCTGAATGACACTGCTGACACCCTGTCACCCTGTCCCTGTCACCCCCCTACACTGCTCCAGGCTCCTTCCCTCTGCCCCACAGCCACAATTCCCCAGGACATCCTCTCAGTAGGGGTGAGAAAACAGAGGAAGTATCCCTAGTCCCTCAAAGTAGCACCATCAGGGGTGCTCCAGCAGTGTCCCTGGAGCAAGGTCCAGGGCAACAGAGGATGGAGGGATGAATGGAAGGCAGAGCTGGCAGCTCTGCCCAACTCCAGCTGGGAAGCCATCCATCCATTTCCTCCCAGCACCGCTCTTAGTCCCAAATTACATTGCTTTAATCTAATCAGGCAGCAACAACCTGTAACACGGTAGCTCCTTAATTACCTCATCTTTTCCAGGGGGATAATGAGGGCAAATGGGAAGGAAACACTTCTGGGATATCTCTCGTCTCCTCATAGTCATTTGCCTGGAGTCCTGTTGCAATGTATGGACGGGAAGCAAGGGCTGAGGTGCAGGACCCTGGCATGGAGCCACCCTGGCACCCAGTGATCCAGGCTGAGGCTTCCAAGGGCTGGGAGATGCAAATCTGTGGAATTATCCATCCCAAAAAAGCACACAAGTAGCCCTGCATGCCTATGCCTATCTCAGTTTCCCTACCTGTGGAGGTTTCCTACCTCAGTTTCCCTACCTGCAAAGGGTCATGGCCATGCAAAACCTGCTTAGGATGGCACAGGAGTTTGGTCCAGGTGGAATGAGCCATGCTGAGCCCAGTGTCTCCCCGGAGCTCAGTGTATCTCTCACCCCATCCTCCTCCTCCTCACCCATACATCAGCCTCGCTGGAGCCTGGCATGCTCACACTGCACAGGACATTTACATGTGGAGTTCCTACAGCCTGGAACCGGGCCAGTGCCACTCCCTGAGGACCCTGCACATTCTGAGTGCGATGTTTTGCTGAACTAAGCAAATTTCCTAACCTCTGGCAGCTCACAAGCCCTTGGGGTGCTCCTAGCCTGTCCCCCCACATCCTGGCCTGGCCTCCCGGGGCTAAGAGAACAGGGCCAGAGTCAAGGTTGCTTCCTGTTGATGTCCCTTTGCCGGGCAGGACAAATCGGGACAGCAGCCACACTCCTCAAGGATTTCCGTCCCCAGAACATCGTGGCCTCCTTGGAACAGCTGTCTCGGCCACTAGCCTAATGATCTATCACTAGTTTGTCACCAATTAGTTCACTGTTCTAAGAAGGAAGGTGGTGAGGGCTGGGGTCTCACAGTCACTTGTCTCTAAGCCATGTCAGAGAGGGGGAAAGGGACCCCACTCAGCCCCACATCAGTTGTCCCTAACCCATGTCAGGGAGGGGCATGTGGACCCTCCTACAGCAGCTGCAGGGAAAATGCTCCATGGTTAGGAGAATCCCTGGTATGTGAGTGCCTTCATCCCAGAGGACAGAGACATCATGGCATCCAGCTGGCACCAGGCTTTGGGTGCTGGCAGCGGCAGTGCAGGGAGGGAGCTGGCATGATGTGCATTCCTGGGATATGGCATTGCTTGGAAAATTTCCCTGGCACACAGTCCCCTTCCCATCCTCACTGGCCACCCAGTTGGGTTTCCAGGGTTTTCCTTGATGTTTTCTGGTGGATTAGACATGCAGAGGTCTCTGTGCCTGGCTCTGCTTGGGACCATCACGGCAAAGCTCTGGAGATGCAGCCAGAGGGGGACTCGGGGGACATCTAGGACCCTTGAGGGGATAGGAATCAGTGGGATGGGAGGTGGGGGATGCAGCGTTCCAACATCCATCCGTGCATCCCCTCCTGGCATCCCCTCCTGGTACGGCTGGTGCTAATGGGATCTGCACAGTGATTAGGGACCTCATTTATCAGCCTCTGATGGGATCTGGGAAAATTAAATTCCTGGCCATCTGCAGCTGGGGAGGAATTTGATTTGGGCAGTGCTCCGGAGCAGGGTGTTGGGGGCTGGGGCTGGCAGAGCTGCCCCCCCAGTGGGTTCCACTCTGTCTGTACAGGGACTGCTCTTATTTTCCATGCCTGAGAGAGTTTGGTGGTGGGATGCAGCTCTTAATTGCCGTGAAGGGGTCTAGGAATTGTGGGGGTCTCACTAGTCAGATGGGGAAATTGAGGCACGGCCAGGAGAAGCCCAAAGCCCATTACATGGCAGAAAGGATCACAAAGCTGGTGTTTAATGGATCAGCACCCAGCCAGGGGTCTGGCCTCCAGCCCCCCTTGTCTATGGGGGAGTTCCAAAGCTGTGGCCAGGGCATCCAAAGGTGCCAAACACCCTGCATCTGCCAGAGCTGGGCCAGGAGCAGTGATCTCTCCTGCACCAAGAGAAGGGAACTCGGGAGCTATCTCTGCTCCCTGGCATTTTCCACCCTATGCCTCCATCAGGCAGGTCCCCACCATCCTCTCCCCACATCCACAGAGTGGCCAGGGTGAGAATGCAATGGGATTCAGCTGCAAAGGTCCCAGGCCAGTCCCCAAATTCATGGGTTCAGCTGCCAGAGGGACACCCTCCAGACCCAGGCTTGCAGGGGATCCCAGCCTATCACCTCCCTGCCAAATGTCACAGCTCAACTCCAAAAAGCCAAGGTCACCCACGGGGCCTATCCCATTCAGGGGGAAGATGCCACCATGTCATCCTGCAACAGGAGCATCCTGATCCCAGCTTCTCACTGCCCAGGGTGCAGCAGGGCTAATCCCCTCCAACTCCTTCTGCTTGGGGTGCAGCAGGAACACCCCCACCCCAACTCCCCTGCCTGGGGTGCAGCAGGGCACTCCCACCTCAGACCTCCTTTCCTGGGTGATGCCATGGGGCACAAGAGCACTGGAACCTATATCCCAAGCCCCACCATCCCTCAAAAATCAGCACCAGGGCACTGAAGTGCCAGCACAGGCTGATTCCACACCTGCAAGCAGTCACTCCTTGAGACCCCCACATCTTTAGCCTGTGGGGACCACCTGGCTGGGAAACACTGGGGCACCCCCACCCACCCACCCCAGTTTGGGGACCTCGCCCCCCCACCCCTGCTGAGTGTGGGAGGAAGCCAGCCCTGCCGCATGTAATGGAAAGAAGCCGCCTTTCCTCCCCTTTATTGCCCTGCTGATGTCTTTGTGTCTGCCAGAGGAAACGCAAGGACAAACGCCCGCATACGCATGTCCCCTCACTGCCCTAAACATGTCCTCGGCCCACTGAACGCAGCTGGCCCCACACAGGGGGAAACTGAGGCAGGAGGAGCCCTGCAATGCTGGCTGAGC
The DNA here is from genome assembly GCF_001522545.3 of Parus major. Lineage (NCBI taxonomy): Eukaryota > Metazoa > Chordata > Aves > Passeriformes > Paridae > Parus > Parus major. The sequence continues at coordinate 102,128,863 of NC_031768.1, forward strand.
CCCCCCCAGTCCCTGGCAGATCAGTAAAGGTGCCTGAATGTAGTCCCCCACAACCCACTCCCAATCCCTGGGGACAGCAGGGCCCCCCCAACCCCTCCTGCTTCTCCAGGCTGTGAACATGGATCAGTTAGTGTTTGATTAACGATCCAGTCTGCAGGGAATTGCATTGGAGCTGGTGGCAGGGAGCCAGAGGAGGAACAGACATTCTCAGCCGCACCCCACTGCAAGGTGCTGGGGGGTAATAATGCCCCAAGCCCTGTACACCCCCTACATGCCCCCCCAGCCTCAGGGATGGTAGCTCCAGATGCAGTCAGTACCCAGGACACCAATGGGGACAGGAGTCCTGTGGTATTTTGTGGGGGATGAGCTGTTCCTCACCCACCCTGGGCTGGGATGTGCTGGAGAAGGGGCAGGATCCACCCCCACCGCTCACTCATCATACATCCTGGGTCACATCCCATTGCTGCTGTGCCCCCCACACGCCAGGGATGGCTGGGGCTGCATTTCTTCCCCACCCTGTGATCCACTCCTCCTCCTCCTCGTCATCGTTGCCAGCCCAGGACTGGCGGTTTGGGTTAAAACCAGTCTGCCCACCACTACCCCATCTGGGTGGGTTTTGTACCCCCAGGCTGGGAGTTGTGTCTCCCTTACCCCGCACCCCCAGATCCCCTTGGGGGGCTGTGTATGGGGCTCAGAGCCTGCCCAGCTGTCAGCACCCTTCTCGGTCAGGCCTGGCTGGGTTCTGGGGGGCTAGGAGGGATCACAGAGACCCCCATATCACTGCAGTGGGGGATGAGGGGTCTCACATGCCACCCCCGTGCCGAGTGACAGTTCAGATGTCCCCAGGCCGCCACCTTCCCATCCGGAAGGGGAGGGGGGGCTCACTTCCCCCCCGCCCGGGGCACACTGGCCCTGCTTGGCTTCTTTCTCTCTGTCAGCAGCTTTCGGCAATTTCCCAGAGAGTGTTTCCTTCCCTTCGTTTCCCAGCTTGAATCTCCGGGTCCTCGCTCCTGTCTTGAATCCTCAGTCCCGCGGAGCCCCCCAAACACCCCAGAAGCTGTTCTCCCAGGGGGACCAAGGCCACGGCTCTCACACCCAAATCCATCAGCACACAGGTTAGGGATCCATCCAGGCGAACAGACAGTCGCAAGAGGGGAAGAACCCCCCTCAAGTCACCCCCTCCCCAAATTTGGGTGTGCTCGAAGGCAAAGGAGCAGGAAGGATCAAGTGTTTACCCGCCCACATACTGGGATTCAGCCTCCATCTCCCCAAAACGTGCAGCTGGTGCAAGGAGGGAGGGGGCTCAGAGCTGGGTCCTGCTGAGGGTGCTGAAGGGGCTCCCTCCTCCCCAGCACACCCACCCCGAGGTCTGGCCGCAGGATGGAATAGGCAGCCGAGCATCTGAGGCTCCCACTGCCAGCGGGGCAAGGGGACACGGGGACGGGAGGATTCCAGCCCCCCTGGAGGAACGGAGACACTCCCAAGCACATCGCACCCCAGACGCCTCAGGACAGGACGGACCCCCAGCCCGAGGCCACAGATCCCCCGGGACCCCGTGGGTACCCCTTTCCCCAGGGTCGCTCACAGTGTCCTGGAGAGTCCCCATGGCACGGTCTGGCTCCTGGCGCGGCTGCGGGAGGGCGTGGGGGTCCCCTTGGGACTGGGCCGCCCCTCCGACACCCCCACCCCCCCCAGTCCTGCCCATTTCCTCCCGGGATCCCGCCGGGATCCGCACCCCCCCCCCCCCCCCAACCCGCTGCCTCCTTCCTACGTGAAACCCAGCGTGTCCCCAAGCCTCGGGTGGGCGGGGGAGGCGGGAGGAGCCCAAAACCACCGTCGTTCCCCGCCTCGGGAGCCCCATTCGTGCCTCAGTTTCCCTGCCGAGCTCTCCCCGTGGGGTTCAGAGCCCCCCAGCGAAAAGGGGAAGACAAGCAGGTGCAAACGTGCTCGGGGAAGCCCCCTCGCCCCTGGTGCGGGAAGGGATGGGGAGTCCAGCAAGCCCCGGCCCCATCGCCCCCTACCCCTGAGAGCGCCGAGCACGGCGAGTCGGGAGCCCCGGCTCCCAAAGCCGCCCCAGGGCACAAACACGGGGAGCCCCCCGTCCCCGGGAGCGAGCGGGAAGGGAGGCCGTGGGAATGGGGGTCCCCGGAGGGAGAGAAGGGTCGCGTGTCGTGGTTTGGGAGGGGAGAAGGGTTGAGGGTCCCGGGTGGGAGATGAGGTGCTCGGGGTGGGGGTCCCCAGTAGCCGGGCGGGTGAATCGGGGGTCCCAGGTGTCAGGGGACGAGGGTGGGAGCCCCAGGCAGGCGAGTCCGCGTTCCCGGGGGGAAGGGCTGGGGGTGGGGAGGGGGGTGTGGAGGGTCCCAGGTGGAACGGGAGATAGGTGGGATTGGGGTCCCGAATGGGGGGGGGGCGCGGTCGGGGATGGAAATCCGGGTTGAGAAGAGAAGGGTCCCGACTGGGAGGGAGGTGCGGGGGACCCCTCGGGGTGGAGGTCCCGGCGTCCCTACCTGTAGCGCCTCGGGGCCGGGAGCGGCGTCCCCCGCCCGCAGGAACCCGCGGCTGAAAAAGCGAAGGAGCGCGATGAGGAGCCGTGGCACCATCCCGGCACCATCCCGGCACCATCCCGGTCCCGCACACCCCTGCACCGCCCGCGGGCTGCGGGCACGCCCCCGCCGCGACACGCCCCATCGCGACACGTCCGATCGCGACACGCCCCGCACCTGCTGCGCCGAGCGGCGGCCCCGGGGCTCCGAGGAGCGAGGATGGGCGGGGGGTGTGGGGTGGCGAGGGTGGCGGACATCACTCTCCAACGTGGGGTGGGGGTCCCGCGTGTGGGGCGGGGGTCGAGAGGCTGGTCCCGATGTGGGAAGTGGGTCGGGATGTCACTCCCCGGTGCTGGGAGGGGATCAGGGGTGGAAGTCCCGGTGTGGGGTGGTGGAGGGGGCTGGCAGCGCTTTCCTTGTGGGGCAGGTACTGGGTGTGCCCTCACGAATCTGGCATCTGGGAGGGCAACAACCCCCCTCCTTGTTAAACCCTCACCTGATGGGGATCGGGACAGGAGTTCCCCCCTTGTCCTTTCTCCCTTCTGGGGCATGTTTCACCTCCCAACACGCTCTCCCGCCTCCTGCAGTCTCTGGATAAAGCGACCCCTGCCCCCCTAGAGGCTGCGTCTCACGTTTTGGCTGGGGCTGTCTTCCCCTCATCCTCCCTGGGAGGGGCCGAAATCTCATCCCATCCCTTTCCCTGGGGTAATTCTGATGCAGGGCAAAGTACAGAAAGTCTTCCCTGGCCCTCATCCCATAGGATACTGAAGGGGTCCTACCCGGCATCCCTCTCTTGGATAGTGAGGGATCCCCTCATCTTGGGAACCCCTCATAGGGTCTGTTCGCCCCCACCCTCCTATAGAATCCCTCCTTGCCTCCAGTGAGGAGTGACACCTCCTCCCCTTTCCAGCCCCGAGACAAGTACCTGGATTTCGGTATGCTGCCCCTAACCCAACAGCCCCAGGGAACCTGCACAGAGCACCGACGTGCTCAGCCGTCACACGATGGCCACAAGCCACACGGTGAGAGGGACACCGGCAGCGCGACAATCTCCATCCCTCCCCCGCCTCCTCCTCCGCCTCCTCTTCTTCCTCCTCCTCTGGGCACAGGAGGAAGTTCTGGGCAGGGGGACAATGGCCTGCTCTTCCTCCACATCCCGAGACTCCCCTGTCCAGGCCACTCCCGTGTCCCTGCACTTCTGTATCCTTGCCCCTCCATGTGTCCCACTCCCTGCCCAGGCACTACCGTGTTCCTGCATCTCTGTGTCCCTGTCCCCAGGGTTCCTCAGGGACAGGCTGCTCTGGGCTTTGGCTGGTGGCCCGTAAAAGACTCGACCTCGCATCGTCTCGCTAGGACAGGTCGTGACAAGGAGATGCTACCTGGAGGCAGGGCCCCCAAGCAGGGCAGGGTTTAGGGACACGCTGCATGCTGCACCCTCCCTCTCGCCCCCTGCACCCCGAGCCCCAGGATGCCGGGCCGGGGGTCCCGGAGGAGGGTCAGGGTGGCCAGTGGAGCCGCGGGGCCATCTAGTGGCCAGAGCCCCGGCCGGCTGGTCCCGGGCACCCTGCCGCACATCCCCGGCCTCCGGGCGGTCCTGCCCCTGGGGATGACATAGGACGAAGGACGTCTCTCCCCGGGGGTGGCACAGGACCATGAATTCCTCAGCCGGACGCAGCCCTCCCTGGACAGCCTCTCACGGTGCCCATCTTTCTGACCAGGACACCAGCAGAGCTGCCAGATCCCCTGGATCGAGGTGTGCAATCCCCCACTGTGGGTTCACCCTACGGCAGGTACCAAGTGCCAGCCCCGCCTGGACAGGTCCTGCTGGCATGGATGCAGGTCTGGCAGTCCATAAATAAAGCAGATTCCCTGTGGGCCCAGCAGTGGGAACACCCCAAGGAGACAGGTGCTGACAGGATCCATGGCACATCCCTGTCACTAGAGCCACCGGTGGAGCAGCTCACAGCCAGCACAGCCACCCAGGGAACACAAACCCATTGTTGGGCACAAGGACATGGCACAGAGCTGTCCCCAGTGCTCGTCCAGAGGTGCCTGGGAGCAGGGGGTGGGACACAGGGGTGCAGGGACACAGGAGTTGCAGGGACATGGTGGGGGACAGGTAATGGGACACAGGGGTATAGGCACAAAGGCCTGGGGACAGAGAGTGAGACACAGGGACAGGGACACAGGGGTGCAGGGACATTGGGGTGGAGGGACACAGGAGCAGGGACAAAGGGACGTGGCAGTGCAGGGACCCAGGGCCACCTATGGGCAGGGGAACGGGACACAGGTGCAGGGATGCAAGGGTGCAGGGACTTGTGCTGCAGTACCACCTTTGCATCCATGCATCATAGCTCATCTCCCAGCCAGTCCCAGGGTAATTATGTGCTGCTCCCTGGCTCTTCTGTGTGCCCCAGGAATGGCATCCCTTGGATGGGAACATCACAGCAGTCAGATGAACACACACAGCCTCAGAACCCGGCCCCAAAGCTGCTGGGGAATAGCTGCAGGTGCTGAGGAGAGGCAGCAGTGTGGGCTTCCCAGCCGGGCTTTCCACATTTCCATCCATCCTGTAGTTTTCTCTTGTTCCCAACCTGGAGTGGGATCAATCAGCGCTGTGCCTCCTGTCTCTTCCTGGGAACTTGGGGAGCAGCCACCCTGCATCCCATCTGGAGGGCGTCTGATGGCATCAGTGGGAACAAAGTTCATGCAGGCGAGTAAATATTAACACTTATTCCATGCTCATGGAATATTCCACACCAAAGATACTGAGATAAACCCTACTCCAGCTTTTCCCTGGGAGGTGCTGGCAGCAGATGGTATCAAACTCCCAGTTGAAGATTTTGGGTTGTTAAGGCACCAAGATGAGCCTTCACACCCTGTGTAACCCTGAAATCTCATTTCTCCCCATCCCTAGCAACTGCAGCAGCCTGTCCTCAGAGCAGCATCTGTGGGCATACTGGATATACTGGGAGCACTGGGGTGGGAGGAGAGCAGAGCAGGAGGGCAGGAGGGCTGGCTCTTCCCAGCTGGGCCAGGACTGCTGTGCATCATGTAGGATCAGCAGTGCTCCATTAAACTGTGGCACCGGAATGGACCCAGGCACAGGACTGTGCTGCCTTCTGGAGCATCCCTGTCCTCTGCGGAAGGAGGGGACAATGTAGGTGGCACATGGGGCTGGGGTCCCCATAGAACAGAGATGACTGAGACTCAGCTGAGCTTGGGGAATGGCCACTAATGGACCTTCTAGATCTGTGAATGAATTGGGGTGTTATTACTCTGGAGCTGCTAATCCAAGGTACACTGACAGCTCAAAACCCCGACAGAAATCAATCCATCTGCTCTTCTGCTCTGCACTAATTTCCACAAAGGCACCCGATCAATATCCCATTTACTGTTCCGTGGTTCCCCCATGGATAAATGCCATCCAGTGGCTGGGATGCAGCTGCAGTGCATCCCAGTGCATCCAGAGTGGGGCAGGGAATGCAGCAGGGCAGGGCAGGCTGTGGGACATGGAATGCTGTGGCATCCCTCACCTGAGCAAGGCCAGGCACAGTGCTGGGGTTGCTAGGAGGCTCCATGGCACCAGGTGGGTTCACAGCATGGAGCTACTGGGAGCAGCAGGAGAGGTGGGAACGTGTGGAAGGAAGAGCTGTGCCTGCAGCAGTTGTGTGTGTGTGTGTGTGTGTGTGTGTGTGTGTGTGTGTGTGCACCACTCTCACCCCCAGAAACACTAGCATGCCAGCAGGGTGGGATCCAGGATACAGGATCCACAGGAGCCACAGCCCAGAATGATCTCGGGCTGGGCAGGGATGGGAGTGCCCTGGCACCAGCCCCTCTGACCAGCCTCTGACCTGGTTACATCAGTCTGGGGCTTGGGCTATCATTGGATTCAAAGCAGGATAACAAAGAGATGAGGAAGGGATGAGAAGTCCTGTGCTCTTCAACATCTTTATAAATGACTTGGACACAGGACTGGGAGTTTGGACTAAACAAGCTCACAGACAGTAATAAACTGTGAGGGGCTGCTGACAAACTGGAGAGTTGGACAACCACCAAGTGTGTGGAGTTCAACAAGGATTCTTCACCTGGGATGGGGCAACCCTGATGCACATACAGACTGGGAGATTATTTGGTGGAAAGCAGTGTTGTGGAAAGGGACCCGGGGGTGCTGGTCAACAGTGAGTTGAACATGAGTCACGAGTCACTCCCATGCCTGGGGTGTATCAGACCCAGCATCCCCAGCAGAGCTGGGAGGGGATTGTCCCACCCAGCTCTGCACTGGGGCAGCCTCACCTCAAGTGCTGGGGGCAGTTTTGGGCATCACAAAATAAAAAAGACACTAAGCCACTGGAGAGAGTCTGAAGGAGGGAAACAAGGATGGTGAAGGTCCTTGAGGGGAAGCCATCTGAGGTATAGCTGAGGTCACTTGGTCTGTTCAGCCTGGACAAGAGGAGACTGAGGGGAGACCTCATCAGAGTTCCACCTTCCTCAGGAGGGGAAGAGGAGGGGCAGGCACTGATCTCTTCTCTGTGGTGACCAGTGACACTCCCATGTCAGGGCATGGTTTGAAGTTGTGTCAGGGGAAGTTCAGGTTGGATATTAGGAAAAGATTCTTCACCCAGAGGGTGAATGGACACTGGAACAGCTTCCCCAGGGCAGTACCAAGCCCAACAGAGTTCAAGCAGCATTCAGACAGTACTTTTTGGCACATGATGTGACTCTTGGGGATGGTGCTGTGCAGGGCCAGGAGTTGAACTTACCTCCTTGTGGGTTCCTTCCAACTGAGCAGATTCTGTGGAGGGATGATGAAGGGATAAGGAAGGGCCCAGCTGATTAAGTGATACCACTGATGAGTACATGATGGAGCCCTTAAAGGGTCTCCATGGAGACAGTTCAGAGCATGGCAAGGGCTGGGAGGCCACCAGCAGCCCACACACACGACAGGGATAATTAGGGGCACAAACAGAACAGCAGAGCCCTGCTGGTCCCACTATGGTGATCAGGTCCCTGTGGGGTTGAGGTGGCTCCTGGCTGTGTTTCCATACCTCTCTCCCCATTCTTCATCTGCTTTCCCAGCTGGCTCAGACAGTCCTCATGGACAAGCTCTGGGCATGGTGGCTATCAGCATCTTCAGCCTGGCTAGTGGGGTATCATCTCCTGAGTCACACACAGCCTGTCCCATGAGATTATCCTGTGTGGGCAGGGATAGAGCACACCCCCAGTGTGCCCTCAGAGGGGTGAGGGAGAGGGGATCTCCATGGGGACAGCCTCATCCAGGGCGTTAGCAAATGCCATGGTGAGAACATGCTTCCAAGGGGGACCGTGTGTATCCAGGGGGACAGCA